>NW_010972972.1:2365456-2365722 GCF_000737465.1 Haliaeetus leucocephalus | reverse complement strand
TCTCCACTTGGATATTGAGCTGTTGACTGCAATTTTTTTGAGTGCGACCCTTCATCCAGTTCTTTATCCACTGAGTGGTCCATCTATCAAATCCATGTCTCTCCAATTTAGAGACAAGGATGTCATGCGGGACAGTGTCAAATGCTTTGCACAAGTCCAGGTAGATGACGTCTGTTGTTCTTCCCTTATCCACCAACACTGTAACCCCATCGTAGAAGGCCACAAAATTTGTCGGGTACGATTTGTCCTTAGTGAGGCCATGTTGG
>NW_010972972.1:2303309-2365446 GCF_000737465.1 Haliaeetus leucocephalus | reverse complement strand
ACCAATCACCTCTTTATTTTCCATGTGCCCTAGCATAGTTTCCAGGAGGATCCAGTCCATGATCTTGCTGAGCACAGATGTGAGACTGACTGGCCTGTAGTTCCCCGGGTCTTCCTTTTTTCCCGTTTTAAAAATGGGGGTTATGTTTCCCCTTTTCCAGTGGAAATGTGGAAATGACTCGTTTACAGAAGCAATGTTTGATCATGAACCTTGAGTTTTAGATTCTGCTGATATCTAGCATCAGCCAGGTGAGAAAGCACATCTTTAAATTATTAAAATGTGTTCTGTCATGATCAGTGCAGACATAAACAGTTCTTAAAATAGCCACAAATCTGATAACTTGTTTAAAAGCACCAAAATCTCCAGTCAGTCAATTGTCTTGCTTTGGACCTCTTGATGTCATAAACTGGGTGGGGATGTTATTGTACAGAACAAAGAGTGCAGGTCTCTACGCAGTGATTCATCTGACTTATTTATTATGAAACAGTTTAAAGAAAAGAAAGAGCACCAAACCCTGCTTGTCATCTATCTCAGTTCACATCTCAAGAGGATAATAATTACCAGTTCATGTTTAACCTTCCTTTCTGTGATATGAAAACTCCAATGTTTTAGAGAAGATCAGAGATTTATGCAGGAATTCTTCGAATGAAAAATCTCATTTTATAAACATGGAAGAAAAGATATTATGTAAAACTCTGATATTATACTGACATTAAAAACTCCCCAAAACATAGAATTTATTGCATAAATATGCCTAAATGAAAGGTATTTCTTCACCAGTGCTAGTAAACTCAGAGTTAACAGATAAGAGAACTGTTACTTATGGCAACATAAAAAGAATATACCTGAAGGGTCTGGTTGTCCCCTCCGTCTGATCAATCCATCTCTCTGAATGTAACACTCGATTTCACAGGCAAAACTTGTTTAAAGTTTTTAAAGTTTGCAAGGTTTTCAGAAGAATAGGAAACTTTCAAAAAGTTGCAAGTAACAACTGAAAGTAATCTTATATTACTATGAGTTCACTTTAGTTTTATATATTCAGAAGTTTTCTAGGCACTTGGAATAACAGTTTTTTGGAATCACAGTAATAAACTTTGAAGGGAAAAATATTGAAAAAAAATCTGCCATAGGCAGGGCAAGAAATAATTTCACAAACCACCAGTTCAAGATTTGAAAACAAAAATGGCAATACCAAATCTGCACTATGAATTTGCTTCTGAATAAACTTACACCAAAGTGAATCAAGGAGAAATCCAAAGGAGCATGTTTAACATGCAAAGACACAGAAGAAGGAACTATTTCATCAGAGTTTCTGGAACAGAATTTATGATATGATAACCTCTTCATTTTAAGTAACCGCTTTCTTCTTTTCCATATTAAAATAGTTGATTTTACTAGGTCTTTCATTATTCACTCAGCTCAGAAGTTTGCGTATATAAACACAGAGAGAAGCATAAATATCTATGCATATGTTTTCTGAAAATAGCTAATAGAAGGACTGATGCTAGCTTCAAATGCCATTACCTCTCTTCCAATATTTTTGCCATTGTTTAAACATCACAATATAATCTGGTTATTTAACAGCCTTTTGTAAAGAACTGCATTCATTGGAGCCTTTACCATACAGATACTCTACATCTTGGAACAGGGAGGCTAAGAGATTTTTTGATGCAAAGACAAGCTCCACTTGCAGGAACAGAAGAGAGAATTGCTGAAACTATTACATATGTGAAGCATTTTTAGTAGAGAATCTGATTTGTGATTCAAGCTCTGCCAAAAAAAGGGTTCTATTCTCTTTTCCCTTTTCCTGGAGAACCTTGTACACTTTGCATTTCTGACTAAAACCACAATCTTTTTGCTTTCCTATTACTACTTCATGGTTCCACATCTTAATTTGCTAACCATATGCTCCTCTGATCAAATCAGCAGATGTTTCTTCTCTTGAGCTCAGCCTGCAAATATCTCAGCAGTGTCAAAAGAGCTATATGCCAGAAGTGCTAACTAAACTAAACAAGTAATAGAAACAGGCAAAACCTTTATCAGTCAAATTCCTAGGTTATTTTTATTATAATTTCATAGCTATCATTAATCTGATCAAAAATCTAACTGTGGCTTCAGAGTTTGAAATTCTCTTTGTTCCTAGCAGCAGTGTGTCAGAATTCATCTCTGGGACATGATCCTGTTTATAATTTGAGGCACTTTAAAAACAAAAACCCCAGCAGCGTTTCTTAACAGGTGACTGGCCAGAGTCAGACTCAGCACACTCCTTGGGGGTGTTCTTATTTACATTATTTCTGACCTTGCATACTAGGCCTGTCACATCTTTCTTATCCCTATCAATAAGCTAAAGTATGTATTTAACATTTCTTTTCCTCCACTCTGTTTTATTCTCTTTGAGCTAATAATCTGTATGTAGCTGTAGTAGCTGTTGAAAGAAGTTCACTGCATTATTTAGTTTTGTTTGTTTTGTCTGAGTGCTGGCGAGAATACTGATGTACACAGCTGTCTTATTCATAGTACTAATTCCTAAGTCATATCTCTTCATGTACATTTTTTACAGTTGGTGACTATGTCCTTAGGGATATTTAAGTAAGACTGTTTTCCAAAATGCTATTCTTTTCTTTTTTAGGCAAACCACTAATGAGTCTAAGAAACAGTAGTTCATATAGTTACCTGCAGAAGAAGAAAAGTATGATGGTATAACACCTTAAAACACCTTCACTTTTGTCTTGAGATACTGACATGCAATAAGAAACATCTTACCCCACATTCACTGAGGCTTTGCATTTTATTTCTTTGCATTTTGGACACATCTGTGCTGATGGTCCTACGCTACAAATTCTCACTGCAAGAAAGCCATATTTACTTCTATTTCTAGAAACATTCTTATCCCTGTGTCATGGTTTAACCTCAGTCGACAACTAACCCCACACTGCTCACTCCCCCACAGTGGGATGGGGGAGAAAATCGGAAGGGTAGAAGTGAGAAAACTAACTTTTGGTTGAGATAAAGGCACCTTAATAGGCAAAGCAAAAGCCATGCATGCAGGCAGAGCAAGACCAGGAATCCATTCCCCACTCCCCATGGGCAGGCAGGAGTTCAGCCATCCCCAGGACAGCAGGGCTCCATCACGCCTAACGGGGACTGGGGAAGACAAACGCCATCACTCCCAACGTCCCCCCTTCCTTCTTCTTCCCCAGCTTTATCTGCCGACCATGACGTCCTACGGTCTGGGATATCCCTTGGGTCAGTTGGGGTCGGCTGTCCTGGCTGTGTCCCCCACAACTCCTTGTGCCCCCCCAGCCTCCTCGCTGGTGGGGTGGGGGGAGAAGCAGAAAAGCCCTTGGCTCTGGGTAAGCCCTGCTCAGCAGGAACGAAAACATCTCGGTATTATCAGCACTGTTTCGATCACAGATCCAAACTATAGCCCCATACTAGCTACTGTGAAGAAAATTAACCCTACCCCAGCCAAAACCAGCACACCCCGAGACCATGAGATGTATACTACCGACTACATGTTTATGTCTATGATTCTCTGGAAGACTGGATTCTCCAGCTGCTATAAGGGATGCTGCGTCCCTTCCATCACCTGTATCATAACCTGCCAGGTACACTTGAACATAAGTAATACTATTCTGTCAGGGCCCTTCTAATCACTTCTAAGGTTCTACCTGCAGATCTGTTTGCTTTAAAATGTGCATGGCAGACGGCAAGGGTAACCTCAAAAATGGCATGTATCACGATGCTTCAATCTATGCCATAGTCCTAAGATTTGTTTTGCATATAAACTGAGGTTATTCTAACATATCCAGAATCTAGCCTCAAATATATTTCACTTTCTTTAATGGTCCAAGAACTTTATAATACAGTGGAGGGGAAGGAAAAAAAAGCAGATGGATGTTGATGAATGCAGAGGACGACAACTAAGCAATGTTCCATAGAATCAGACAGAAATAATAGTTTCTAAAAGTGGAAACACCTTATTCACCTCATTTATCAGCAACCCTGTTGCCTTCATTCCCATTGGAATGCCTCTTCTGAGTACCTATAGCACAATATACGTTGGTTTTATGTTAGGCTTTTCCTGGCCATTTAGCTGCTAAGTTAGCCACATCCACACAGAAATAAAAAGCTAGTCCTCCAGTGAGTATTCCTCTCTCCTCTAACTCTCTGTTGCTGCGGTATTTTTTGTTTGGTTGGAGGGGTTTTGTTGTTTTTTTCTTTTGAACTCTATTATTGAGACAAACACAAATGAAGCTGCCATTATTTGGTCATTGAGAACCAAGCAGATGGTAGATAACTATGTTAAATCAATGATACTAACTTAAGGCATCAGCCTGTCAGCAAAAAATCTTGGCAAAGGCTCTATTTTAGAATCCGAACATGTCCTTCAAAACTTGATGTACATCTGACATTTTTCATTGGTCGGGAGTTGAAGGCATACAGATCTGACTGGGGAAAAACAATTGGGTATGCCAACAGATAAATTCATATATCTTTCCTAAACTTCTAGCAATTCTAAGTTTCGAGAAAAAACTCTTCTACTGGGTCACTATCTTATTTAATTGGTTGTTGTGGTAGGCTAAGCTGAGAACAGTTGAGCTGAAGAAAGAAGTCTGAAAATCTTCATGAAAAGGCACATTTTTTTCCTGCATCTCTAGGCACCTAGCAAAAGAGAGCTCGGATCAATAATTAAGGATATAGGAATAGATTTGGCAGAACTAATAAACAGCATTCATGTAAAAGGTGCTGCATAAGATATTCTTCTTTCTTCTTGGAGTCATTAATGGCCACAGACTTTCCTCCTCATTCATGAGATGTACATTGATAATCAACCCACTCATGAAAAGAAAACAACAAAGCCCAATATACAGTAACAATATTTCTTCTATCACAAAAGATTGCACTCTGCTTGGAAGAGAAACCATCAGCAAGCTCAGAAATGACAAATACAATTCAGTTTATTCACAGTGAGATGAGCAGTTCCCTTTTGGCAGTTTCAGGTTATTGAACTGAAGAAAATGGACACAGTTCCTTTCAAAGCTAAGAAATGCTCTTTGACAGGTGATTAATATGACAATCAAAATAAGCACATTAAGAAAAAAACAACACAAAAATTGGAACTGGATGGGTCAAAACTTTTATGCTACTTCTAACCCTGTAAGTCAAGGGTCAGAGCTTGCAGTCCACAGGGATTTAGATGGGTGACAAAGTTCTCCAGTGAGTAACAATGAAAAATAGTGGGGGAAGGAAGGTTTGGTCAGCATGAGATTAATTTCTTTGACAAGTATAATGTTTTCTATGAGTTCAGTTTTCATGGTTGAGCATTTTTATTGTAATTAATTTTCTATAATAAATGTTGAGGAATTCCCAGATCATGTATGGTAGAAATAAATTTTGATAAAATGTATACTTCACCTCCATCAGAGGCAATTAAGAGGGCAACTATTTTAATACACAGGGGCTCACACATATTTAATACCCCAAATGTAAATAAACCCAAATAAGAAATTTTAATCTATTTTTGGTTTTCTTCTGAATCTCTTGAGAGATTACAATATACACTTCTTTAGGGGCAGAAATGGAAGCTTTTTAATGATAATTTTATATCTTGTTACGAGTATTTCAGCTCTTTAATGACTAGACCGCAATGTAATTAATGCTACCTAAAATAGATCCCTCTAGCATTTTACTTATTAGCTGCAAATTGAAGATAAGATCAAAAGGATGATGCTGGCTGACAGACTGGCTAGTATTACCTTGACCCTAATAAGTGCCATTATACATTATCCACCAGCACCTACATCTGATAACAAAACTTTTTTCTTTACTCATTTTTGTTATTACCCAGGTCTTCATCTTCTGACATTCTCACCCTATGGCTTGACCATAATCCAACTGCTCAACAGTTGAGTTATCTGCCTCCTATTAACTAGCATCTCAGTTCACCTCTGCTGGGGTCTGAGACTGAAATACTAATGACAAGAAGAAAGACTCAACCATGCATCTATTTCTATACTACAAGACAAGTAACAATTAAGATAAGAAAGCCGAAGGCAACTACACATAGATGAAATTACAGAACTATTGATACAACTGGAATCTTACCTGAAGGCAAAAGAGTGATAATAATGTATTTTGTTCCTAAGAAGGACTTTAGAGAGGTTAAATGATTTTGTATACAATCATGTCACGTTCTTACCCGGTACCATGAGTCAATGGGAGCGCACCTTACAGACTGGGCAAGGGGTGGGACACATTGTGGGGTGTTGGGAAAATAGTCTTTGATTTGTACAAGACTTACCATGGGATATTTAGAAAAGTAGTCAAAAGTGGGGGAAGGGAGGGATCAAGATAAACAAATGTGGGGAAACAGAGGGAAAAAAAGGAATAAGGGCTGGTGGCATATGAACAGGCTGCTGGTCGGTGTGCTCGTCTGGCCATGCCCTGCAGCGGGTAGATGCAGTCTGTCCTGTTTTCTCATTGAACTCCACTTCTAGCTATATTCTTGGGTGAGGAGCTCTCTAGTCCACATGTGTGCACGTGTATGGGGCTCTTGAGTGCCAGCGAATGCAGTGGGACCAGGGGTCATAGGGGCCTGTGTGTCTGTGGTGCCAGCAACTGGAGTAACTGGAGCACGTACACATCACATGGGTACATATGTCAGTGGGTGATCACTAGCAACCATCGAGCCAGGCTAGGTGGCAAGTGGGGTTTGACACTTAGGTATTGGAGCAGCTGTAAGTCTGGACTGGACACAGCAGGGATCCAAGGGCTGCAGGAGGGGCCAGGGGATCCCAGCCAGAAACTGTGGGCTCTGGGGGTCAAATGGGAGACCCGTTTGGATGCACTAGGCACTGTGCATTAGGCAACTGGAGAAAAGGGGATCCAGGGAACACTAGTTAGTAGCCTTATCTGTGGCCATTTACTGGAGGGATCCACAGTGTTTGTGCACACATGTGAGTGAAGGGGTCTCTACCAGCAGCTGGAGTGGGGGTACATCCTCAGAAGCTCTTCTGTCCAGGTGCCAGCAAAAGGGAAGACTGGGATCTAGGAGCAGCTACTGGGTTGACAGAGGGTCTGAGCCCAGCTGCTGGGGGGAACCACCTTGCACGTAAGTATATACATAGATATATTTCCCACAAACAGACCTTCCTTCTGATGAGCCACACCAGGGAACAGAATGAGACTGTTGATGCTGTTTTTGTTT
Source organism: Haliaeetus leucocephalus (assembly GCF_000737465.1). Taxonomy (NCBI): domain Eukaryota; kingdom Metazoa; phylum Chordata; class Aves; order Accipitriformes; family Accipitridae; genus Haliaeetus; species Haliaeetus leucocephalus. Next base: position 2,358,236 of record NW_010972972.1, on the reverse strand, counting down.
GTGTGAGTCCTGAGAGTTTGCCCATGTGCCTGGTTTTGTGTATGTGTGCATATGTGTATTACACTCATGTGTTTGTGTGTGTACCTACAGGGAACACACATTCAGCCTAACTCCTGGCTGCAGCTGGGAACAGGGAGCTTTGACAGCCTCCTTGGGCTCCCAGATTTCGCAACTGCTAATAGAAAAAGTCTGACTCATCCAGAGCCACAAAATAGATTTAAAAAAGAATATAGGACAATATCAAAACTTGTATTCCATTTTCTATTCACTAGGGTTTTTTTCTTTCTCATATAACATGGAAGTTTACGCTCTGGATGGTTTAGTCGATTCTTTCGGAGTGGAGATGTTTCTACACAAATTAGCTACAGAAAACAGATGTTGATAGGTCTTGGAACCCTGTAGTCCTGTAGTACGGCACTTCCATTCTCAATAACAGGCCATAAGCTTTGTGCTGAGTTTGCAAGGCCTCAGGACTGAGATTTGTCAGGCTTGCTCTGACTGAACTTTTGCCAACCTGCTTGAGCTTCGCTTTACTTGGTTTAGCTGTGACAGCAATTTCTCTAGTAGACCAGGTGTCTGTCTATAAGTAATTTGTAATGCCTTTGTTTATATTTGTATGGTATGACTATATTTTTACATAAACAAAAATAACAACCCCCTATTCCATTTAGAATGAGATATTTACAACTCTAACACAATGATTTAGTGTAGAGAAATACAAGCCTGGTAGCATAGCAGAGGCCTTGAGAAGGGAAGACACAGAACAGGGCACAAAGGAGCATGGGCAGGGGATGATAAGAGATGGGCACAGGCTGGCATTAGTGGCAGCTTGCCCATGGTCAGTTAAAAAATCCAGACCTGGAGCTGGACAAAACTGAGTTTAGGGGTAACAAAGAGAATGAAGTCATATCTGACATAGGTACCATACACAGTAAATTTGGATGTAATGTGGACCTGCAGACAGATGAAGACGTAGGTGTAAAAGCATGTTAGCTAAATCTGAAAATAGATCCCAGATGGTTCCTAGGGAAAGGAAGAGGAAACCATCAACACAAACACTGTTTTCCTCTTGGTGGACTCCAGATGCTATTTGCTGTAACACCCTCCCAAACAACCACCACCAGAATGAAACTGTGAACCCTGGGACCAAGAGGAGCAAGGGAAGGGTGAGCACAAGGGCCTGGGACAAAAAAGGCAAGGGGTAGAGAATGAGAAGTGTGTCTATAACAGTTTTAACTGCATAATTACTTCTTTTTCTGTAACATTTAGATCTCAATAAATAACAATTCCTGGATTTGACTGTTGAGCTTTCACTTATACAAACAATAAATTCTTGGGTTTTTGCATATATAAAAAAAAAGTGTGTTTACTCTTTTCCCATAAACAAGATTCTGAGCATAACATTCTCACATGAAAGTTACCGAAATTACTGAATTATATTGGCTGGAATGAAATCTGTATTGTACCCAAAACAATAATGCATGATTTCCAAAAAACTGAACCAAAGAATAAAGAAAATTAATCTTTTAAAAGCCCTGCAAGACATATAACAGTAACTACAGAAGCACTCTAAGAGCAATATTTCTCATGTGGTGCATCACTGATTTTAAATTTGATCTAGAGGCAAGATTTTCAACTCATCTTTAACTAGGCATCAATTTTATACACGTAATTCTGTAGACACAAATAACTACAGATACATTTTATGCTTGCTGTGATACAAGGAACCAAAATCAGCTAAGTAGCTCATGTAAAGCATAGCAAAAAGAATACAAATATAATGGAGAACACGATAACCACTCGGCCATGGATAGCCACAAGTTTAGCTCATTCAGACTTTTTAACAGTGTGTACTTTCACCTGAAGACAAAAGCTGCCAGTGTTTTGCTCCCACTTTGAAAATAACTGTTGGTGGCAGGAGATTTAAGTCACCATTCCTTATTTGAAATGCAGGCACTAATCATGTGCACAGCCTCTATCTATTGTAACACAAAGTAAAAATGGGTAAATGAAATGCAGAAGGCAATGATAATTTCTTTAGACTAATATATTTCAATTCATATTTCAGTTCATTAAGGGCATGCCAAAAGGAGTTATTCAGGCTCAGCTGAAGCTTGGTAACATTTTGTGAAAAGAGGAAATTGCTTTGTTGAATGTCCCTGCTTGATCACTTGTCTCCATCTAATCATGTCTTTAGTATTTGTTACCACTTAATAAGTCTGCATGTACGTGGCAGCAACTGATTTGCTTATATCAAAACAGCTCACCTATTCAGTCCCAGTCAAGGATACTTTTTTTGGAGGGGGTGGAGGGGAGGGGATGGTCTGAAGAATGAAGTGATTTAGGGACTTGGTTGATGTACCTGTGTAGACACAGGCATCTTGTGCCATTTGAGATGCTCTTGCTTCCATTTGTCACTTAAGGGATGTGTAAAGGCTCTTCCCCAAATCCCATGTTTTGTCTGCCAGCCCATGTGAATGCCTCAGATACACTGGGATACCTTTTAGCATACCTAAAAATGTCATTACATACCTCTGGTTAGGCACCTGAATTACTCCCACATGGTCTCAAATCACTTAAAGTTGGAATGAATGACAACTGATACCATCAGGCTAAAGACTTTGGAAAGCTATTATTTCTGGAACTGAATCTTAATTGGGTTGTCAGTGAAAACTCCAAACATTAAGAAAGATGCCAGTGAAATCACCAAAATTATGTCAATAAGACCAAGATCGTACCTTGGAATTCTAAAAAAAATTATTTTCAGGACGTTTTCCATCATGGGTTACTTCAGTTTTTGTGTTTCTGAATGTCAGCACATTGCTCTGAGTCATAACTCCTTTAAATCCTTTTTTCTTGCAAAGCTTTCAAACAAACAACAGGTCTTTTTCCTGTTCTCTTTCTCTCCAGAAGTACATCTACATATATTTTCCAAGGGTCTTTGTTTTCAGAGGCCTGTTAATTTATTTTTTTTTTTGCTATTGAACTTGCTCTCTTTCAAAAGTGGTCTCTGAAGGATATTACAGAACAAAAGAAAAAAAGAAAATTCACATTACATATAGTCACCTACCAGTAGGAAAAATGTGTGTGTCATCAGGTCAACAAATGCTCTTTATCAGGCAGCTTTTACTATACTAGCTGTCGCGGTTTCAGCCCAGCTGGCAACAAAGCACCACGCAGCCACTTGCTCACTCCTCCCCCCAGCCCGGGTGGGATGAGGAGAAAATAGAAAGGAAGGCTCGTGGGTCGACACAAGGACAGGGAGGGATCACTCACCACTGATGGTCACGGGCAAAAGACAGGCTCAACTTGGGGAAAAACCATAATCAATTTAATTTACTACCCATCAAATCAAAACAAGGATAATGAGAAGCAAAACCAAACCTTAGAACACATTCCCCCCACTCCTCCCTCCTTCCCACCTCAACTCCACTCCTGGTTTTCCCTACCTCACGGGGAATGGCGGCTGGGGCCGGTTCCTCATCCCTTGTCTCTGCCGCTCCTTCCTCCTCAGGGGGAGGAGGACTCCGCGCTCGTCCCCTGCTCTGGTGGGGGGTCCCTCCCACGGGACACAGTTCTCCAAGAACTGCTCCAGCGTGGGTCCTTTCCACAGGCTGCAGTCCTTCAGGCACAGTCTGCTCCAGCGTGAGCTTCCTCATGGAGTCCCAGCCATCTTGGGGGGCATCCATCCCCCTGCTCCGCCGTGGGCTCCTCTCTCCCCGGGCTGCAGGTGGGCGTCTGCTCCCCCGCTCCCCTCCCTGGGCTGGGGGGCATCCCCTCCTCCCCTTTCTCCTCACAGACCTCACAGGGGTTCCTCTCACATCCCACTCCCCTCTCTGCTGCAGTTTTCTCTTTTTAACTCTGTTCTCCCAGAGGCACTACCACTGTCACTGAGGGGCTCGGCCTTGGCCAGCGGTGGGTCCAGCTTGAAGCCAGGGAAGCTTCCAGCAGCTTCTCCCAGGAGCCGGCTCTGCAGCCCCCTTCCCTACTACCAAAACCCTGCCACACAAACCCAAAACAGATATCAGTGTCAACAATTCATAACTTATATGCGGGTGGTCAGGTAAACGTAAATATGTTTTTATAGTCCTCCATTGCAAGCTCAAAAGAATCACCCTAGATGTGGATTCTTGGACTGAAGTTTCTGTACGGGTGCCTATTCTTGTAGTAGTGCTGAGACAAGGGTTAAACAGACATGAGATGCAAGTATTGTGTTCTTTTTTGTATGATTATTATCTGTTTTACTATTATACCTACTCTAATAATCCTTCAAAGTATCCAGGAAAAATCACAACTCAGTTTTATACCAGTCTAGATATGCAAAATAAGACCCAAGTTTCCAAACCTTAACTTTGAATAAGGTAAGAGAGAAAAAAATGTGTGAAAAAGAAAGCATTATGAATTCGCTTTATATTCTGCAGTCAGCAATAAAGACTCTCAGAGTTTAAGGATGTGAAAAAAATGTGAAAAAATATATGTGAAATATATGTGAAAAAATACATAGCATGGTTGGGAAATGAACATAGTTCTATCAGTCCTGCATAGATTAAGATGAGACAAACATCATATCCATTACAACAGCCAAAACTGAATTATTAGATTAAGAAATACTTTATTTTATTTTATTTTATTTTAGTTAGCTGAATCTCTCAGCAGGAATCGGGACATGAAAGTTCTCACCCATCTGGTCTAATAACCAAGTGTTTCCTCCATGAGGTATAAACACTTAAGCTCACTTCGTTTTTCTCCATTTTTGCCTGAGGCCATGAATTGTGATAAAGTACGTAGAAAAGGGATTTTGTTTTTTTGTTTTTTTTTTCAGATGTGGCAGATTGACATGAACAACATCCACCCTAGTCCACATGGATGGATTCATGTAAATGTTCATACATTAATCTCACTAGTAACTAACTCTATAATAAAAGTCATAAGAATTTTCAGCAGTGCAAAGTGCTTGCAAAAACTGAAAGTTGAGCAAAAATAGACCAAACAAAACACAACTTCATATGTCAGTCAAGTTAATAAAAATATGGTATTTGTCCTAGTCTCCACTGAAAGCTGTAGTTGATCTTCTGCCAAAGTCAACACAGTGACAATTTTTCTTGAGGCTGACATTGCATTGCTATCTAATCCTTATTTTGCCATCCCTATCCCTTTTCGTTCATGAGGTGTCACATTGGAATTATCCCTCCCTAAATCTTTTGTAAAATATTGTGGTGCTATTTATTGAGCAATAGTTTGTCATTACTGTGAAATTGTGAATTGTGATTGTCTGGAAGTGAATAATCATTTTTTCACTTGTTCCGTTTTTCATTCTAGCGATACATGTCTCTCCATATATTTAGGAAATAGTTGTTTAGGAAATCTTAGCATAATCTCTATTTCATTCCAAAACAGGGACGTGGTGGTTATTTTGACTATCTGTCCTAGAGATTCAAATAAAACTTTTGACTGCTCTGTCAAGACATCCCAAAGAGCCTTGCGAGCGTGTTTGCTTCTTTCTAAATGTCACAGCACACCTGGATGGGCCAGATTCTAAGCTGGCACCATCAACCTTAATTGTCCTGAAATCAGTGAACCTGTATTCATATATGCCAACCAGCAATTAGAAAACCACTCCTGCTAACAGTAGAGATTTGAGAACAACAACGTCAACTGAAGCAGTTATTTTACGTATCTTAAATAAGTTCTCTGTAATAAAAACATAAATTTGTTGATTGTATTAAAAGTAGGAATGTATTTTAGCCTTATCACACAACTCCTTTAACCAACAACAGGTGAGAGTCCACACTGGATATGAGTCTACCACATAAAAGATGTTTTAAAAAAGCAAAAGTAGTGCACTGCTGTGAACCAATATATTTCAAGGGTAAGTTTGTACATGCCTTCTAAAGTAAACACCTCAATCTATATGAAAAGTTTGGACTACTTTTTTTTTTTTTCCAATGGATTTTAGGAAAATTCTGCTTTGAGGGGAAAAAAATGCTTGAAAAGAAGTGCACAAAGTTAGATAGAAAAAGGGTGACAAATGCTTTTAATGGCAGAGAAGCTGGCTTAGGGACATCTTGTCCCTTGCACCACGCACGTGCTAAGTGGTTTCAAGTCAGTCACTGTGACCAGGAGAAAGTCTGGAGTCAAGAAGGAAAAGGAAATTATATGGTGAGAAAAGTGTCCCAAAAGCACTTGAAAATGATGTAAATTAATGCTGAAAGCTTCAGTAATAACCCAGGCCAACACGTCCTTCCACTCAGCTACTCAGAAGAGAGGGGAAGTTTTTGCATCGCCAGGCTTTTCTAAATGTCACGACTGATAATAATAAGGAGGTGCAGGATTTACTGAAAATGCATAAATTGCATCTCAGCTGTGTAGAGAAATATGGATTTGTTCTGAATTGCATCCTGCAAGGACCATATCTGTGTAAATTGTGCAAAATGCTTAAATTAAGCATGGTTGTGAGGCTTGATCTTTAAAGCCCCTAAATGTTTCAGAAGAGCTTCTGAACAGTTTTAATCACCACTAAGTCTGAAGTACGTGCAAATAGAGGAGGGGAGAAGCAGCATCTGCCCCCTGATGTCTCTGTAGGTATCACAACACAGTGCCAAGCAAAGGTATCTGAGTGGCTTCTGAACTAGCTCAGCCAGGAGCAATAGGATATTGGTGTGATAACTCACCCAGAGAAATTAGAGCCTGGAAAAGTGTTTCGGGACATGGGAGTATTTAATTCAGCTAAACCCCCTCTGGCATCCCAGCTAGCAAACAAGGACAATTTGTGTTTGGACTAACAGTAGTTCTCAGTGCTTCAATTATCTCATATTATGTTCAGAGTCCCAAATGCACATTCACTACCAAACTGTACATTAAGCTGTCTCAAGCCTTTTTCTGGTTCAAGTGTATGTCTAGACTATAACTACTACCTACAACATGTTATGTACAGACAGCTCCAGATTGAAAGAGAAATTACTTTTTTTTTTTCAAATATGTATCTAATAAAATAAAACTTGAGTAAAATTATAAAATTTATGGAGGAAAAAAATAATATATTCAACAACCCAAATAGCTTTTCTCAGCATAGCCTCAGTAAAAAAAAAGAAGTTTTGATCTATCAATGATTTTTACAGTCTGACATGACACATAGGGCAATGCGAAAGCTCATCTCTGCAATCTAAATGTAAAAATAAATCTGTAATATCAAAGTTTCATCTGTTACCATCAATAAGCATAGTTCATAAGAAGCTAATGAGAATAAACATGCTCTAAAACCAAAGTGGAAAGTCATTTTTCTTTCCCTGATTCAACATCAGGAACCAGTATTGATAAAGCTCTTAATTTTCTTTATAAATGGAAATAAAAATGATGTAATGGAAAACCAAGTTTTTAAAGTATTTATTTTTCTTGTTCTCCTGGAACAGCTGGAGCTGAGCCTGGCCTTGAGGATCTTCTCTGGGGGAAGCACTGTTGGTAAGGGCGGTCACTGCTGAACCAGAGCTGGTGAACTCAGCAAGCACCAAGGAGTGTTGATGACTGTTATGTGGGAGCAGATAAACACAAAACTCAGAGAGACAATGGTTATCGGTGGCTGGTGAGGCCAGGAAGATCAGCAACCAGCAAGGCTGGTACAAAATTGGATCTAAAAAAATCTCAAAATGTCAGAACCAAAATGCTCCATTTATGGAGATCAGATTAATATGCTTAAGAGTTAGACTTTTCTGAGCCTGGACAAGAAACTAAGAGTGGACTGAAATTGAAGCAGGGGGAAGTTACAGAATGAGACAGTATTTAAAAAAAAATTAGTGTCAACCCCAAGCAATGGAACAAAATTCGTGCTATTGTGAATTGAGCCCCGGAGGAAGAGTCAGGTTCCTTACATATTCTGCACAAAGAAGGGGTAATACAGGTTTATATTAAAACCAGGAGGTGAAGATTCTACAGTTAAAGTATATTAGTATCCAGTTACTTCAATACAGTAAGAGAACACTGCCTCATATTAATGTGTTAATAATATAGCAAATGATCATTTCCATTTTGCAGCAAGAGAGCAGAAACAGTGAAGTTAAGCACCCAAATTTGCTAGTCTCTTAATAACAAGACCAATGCCTTAATCACTTTTCTTCCCTGATTTCTATTTCTCCATACGCCACATTTTATGACCATAATCAAGTCCCTTATGACTTATGTGTATCATCATTTAACCATCCATCATTTAAAATATTTGCCTCACAAAGGCTGCCAGAGACAAACATTCCATGAATCATTAAATACTTTCATTGAAAATCACTCCAAACATGACTATTATTATTAGCTGTATTAATAATAATTAGTAATGGCCATTAGATCAGACGTTTGTAGTGCTCATGATTCTTTTCACTAAAAAGCATCTGTCTTTAAGAGACCAACTGTTGGAAGTTAATTGTCAGGTGGTCTTAATGACATACATTTAGACTGAGGTTATAATGGACCATAAGATGCTAAATCTTCAGCCTAAAATGTTACACTTACATAAGCTTTGTATGTCCAAGACAAGATTAAGACAGTAAAAATAAGTGCTTAATAAGTGATAAGCATATAAATGTGTTTCTTGCTTTCTGGAAACCTATAGGAATGTATCACTCATTAAAACCAGATCAGTAATGTGTAATAAATGAAGCTCAGGTATTACATAAATTATAAGAGATATCATAAAAGATTTTTCTCCTGTGACATGGACATAGAGCACTGAACAGCAATATAAATACACAGAGGGATTAGAATGTAATTGTCCTATGGAACAGGATTTGGTTTTTTAATATGATTTCCTCTGTCCAAATAAGGTCCGCTTTTGCATTGCAGCAAGCAAACTTCTCCTTTAAGCACCACCAATAAAACTTCCAGCTGACCTTTTCACGCTTTCTATAAGGAAGCTAAATGGTACTTGCTTTTCACATTCAATAAAAACTATTACTGTGTTCTAGTTCAATGCATATCTGTGTCATCATGGGGGAAAGTCACTTTGCACTACGTGTTAATCTTGCCTTTAAAGTTCATTTCCAAGCTTTTGGGTTGCTAAATGTGTCACTTTGGTTTATTCATGAGCCCCATGTGGTGTGTGACAAAGTAACTTGAAGTTCATCTGAAGGTTTTCAGATGTTTGGGCCTTCAGATCTAATTGTCACAGGTTTTCCATTTAAAAAAAAAAAAACAAAAAACAAACCCTAAAAGCAACCAGATATTCTGCATTTACCCTAATGCCAGACAGAATGGCATTAAGTTTCAAAACAATTGATGGTTATTCTGGCCAGAACTTCAACTGGTGCAAAGTGATACAGTAGCACTGTCATCAGTAGAGCTGTATTTCCCAGCTAAGAATAACTGGACACTTCTGATGAGTCTCTGAATAATGATCCCAGTCAACATTTTCAGTGACTGGAGTCTCGTTATGAAGTTTGAAACTTCCTCAGATAATCCCACCAACTGCACCTTCCTCATCAGATTTTCTTTAGATGAGACCCTGTATTAGCCTCCTGAGATCTTAATAAGCAGCACCTTACATGTGAGCATCTTTCTAAGCAGAATACTCATGGATATAAAAACAATGCTGAATTATTTAAATTTTTTGCCCAGGCAGCCAGCCATAGCAAAGTATGTCTGAAGGCACAAAGAGTTAAAAGCTAAATCACAGAATCACAAAATCTTAGAATGGTTTGGGTTGGAAGGGACCTGAAAGACCATCTGGTTCCAACCCCCCTGCCATGGGCAGGGACATCTTCCACTAGACCAGGTTGCTCACAGCCCCATCCAACCTGGCCTTGAACACTGCCAGGGATGGGGCAGCCACAACCTCTCTGGGCAACCTGCTCCAGTGTCTCACATTCCTTATCATAAAAAATAATTTCTTCCTTATATCTACTTTCTTTCATTTAAAAACTGTTGCACCTTGTCCTGCCACTACAGGCCTTGGTAAAAAGTCTCTCTCTGTCTCTCTTATAATCCCCCTTTATACATTGAAAGGACACAATAAGGACTCCCTGGAGCCCCCAGGGACAAGGTAAACAAAGCTTTTACATTCACTGGAGCCAGGAATCCTCTCATATGGACCATTAGACTGCAGATATCTACCTTTCAGCTAGTTGCCCTACGTTCCTTTTATACCAATGAAAAGAAATAGGTGTCTTTAAACATACCTAGTTTTGATGTGTATTTTTGGCTGAGATAAATCATACTCTAGAAGTGCCTATATCTCTCAGGGACTGTAAGAGAAACCATTATAACTAGCTCCCACCCTGGAAGCTCTTCCTTTTCATCCCTTAGCCGTCAAAGGTAGGTTTCAGAAAAGTTAGAAACTATGGAAAAGTCCCATTTTTACTGGAGCTGTAAAATTTCTCCTCCTGCTCTATAGCAGGAAGTCTTTTAGAACTGTTTGCTGTAAGTTAGCTATAAGGAGGCCTTTGACAACTTTTGTGCAATTACAATATTGCTCAAAAGGTGTTGTGCATTAATATCACTTATGTAAGCACTAAGAATTCATATTTCAGGTTCTTAATACTCTAATAATGTAGAGACATCCTAGCTCATATTATCCTAAAATACCATCCCAGTATCATTCTTTGAAGCATTTGGAAATTGTTTCCATGATACATGACATCCAATAAAATACATGGAGAAGCTCTAAAAATTTCTCCTGTACAAACCAGGAGAACTTAACATGTCAGGTATTTGCATTTCAGTTGGTTAGTCTCAGTGATCTTAAATACTGTGAGATATCCTGAAAGCTGTAGAAGAGAGTATGTCCCAAGCGGAAGATTGAAACAACATAAATCTTGTAAAACATCTAAACCTATGTGAATGCTTATGAAATAAGAATTATTTCTCCAAACGTTTTTGGAATTTCTGTTAGCATGGTGAACTACGAACAGCTTTTCCAATACTCGCTTTTACTTGCAATAATTAATTTAAATTTAATTATGCTGATAACTGGACTTCAACCTGAGTTGCAAAGGATACTCTGCTTCACTGGGCTCTGTGCAACTTCATCTCCATGTCATCAAGATCCTTCCTGGCATCTGACCCTCACCTTCACCCAGGAAGCCCAAGGGCAGCAGTGTGACCCACTTGCTCCCGAGACACTGGATCCAGCCCATGTGTAGAGAAAGCGAGACAAGGCTATGTGCATTTGTAGAGAATCTTGGTGAAACTTGAGATGAGATCAATAAGGAGAGGCATAAAAACTTCAGTATATATGTGTGTGGATGGAAGATTGAGATTTCAAATAGCTAATCAGTTCTTTATATTTTTTCTCATTTACATTCTTGATTCTCCTTGAAAGTAAAAATAAACAAACATCTTTGTTCCCTGTCACTGGCTAGAAATGTCAACATTTCCTTCTGCAGATGCTGCCTGTGCCTTGACATTTACTCCATGTTCCCAAACATAGATGACATGCCCCTTAGGAAAAGTCAGTTAAAGAAAAGACAAGAAGGCAGGATCACAAAATATTGTATCTGCAGTTCTTCAGTGTGTGTAACTGCCTTCTGGTACAAAACAGAATTCTGAACATACCGGGTATGTGATGAACACTCTCCCTTTGGCTCATACAGATCTGCAGAAGAGGAGAACCTGCCTCCTCTTGCATTCAGCTTTCCCCTCTTTGTAAGAACTTGCAAAAATTGGTGATTAGCAAGTAGTCTCAAAGATATACTAACAATATCAAAAAGCAAATACCAGAGTTCTGCCAAATGCCCTAAATCTAGGAAATTTTTTTTCTAGTTTACCACACAAAGTGCTGAACAAACCTAACTACTCAAGATTAGTGTTCAGGTAAATTATTAGAAATATGAGCACTTCTTATGTGTACAAAGAAAGGTTTTTTCTTTCTTCTGTTTTTTTTTTTCTTTTTTCCTTTCACAGAAATCTAATGTCTGATAACTTAAGAAACAGTAACCATAATTACACTGTAATGTTTTCATCAACATCAGCATTAGCTGGCTAGTAAAATGCCAGACAAAGCTAAAATGAATCTTTTCTTTCAAGGAGTGTTCATTCAGATTCTTATGAATTCAGTAAAACCATCATGTAAGAGTAAAATTTCTTTCTGTGGTTTTAGCAGCATGTGCAGTATAGAAAGAAAATTCTCTCACCTCACTTTTTATAGTATTGTATATATAAATAATAGCAGTTTCTACCCAGCATACTAAGTCAGCTTATGCAACTGAAGTTGACAACATGAGAGGTCCCAGTGCAAAATTTCATCCAGGTGCCCTGAAAAGGGCAATTTCAAGTTAAAATACAAATGGCCGGATCTGGATGGGATTTCCAACAAACCCATTGAGTCTTAATGGTGATGTTTTGGAAAATCCTTGGCTATTTACTCTTCCCTGTAGCTCATATCTTCATTCTTTTCCTTTCTTCCCTTCCTCATCTCATTTTAAAATGGGCTGATTTAAAATGCTGACTCACCAGTATCTTGCATTTTCCATCCTCTTTGCCTGCCCTGGTTTAAATCAAAGTAAACCTTGAGTAGTGTTCTATAAAAAATACATCAGCCTCTATTCTTCTGTGGTGTTAGTCAGAGTGGTTGCAGTGAGCTTGTGCCATATTTTCAGGGTCAACTCCCTCTTCTTGTACCACAATGAGGTAGGCACTGTGGTAATACCTTGTTTCAGCTTCTCTGCTTTTCTGAGTACCAGTCTAACTGTTTCAATCACAGAGGGAAAAAAGCTGCTTTGACTTCAGTATTACCCACAAAACACTATACAGATTTAGAGAACAGATCCATGCTCTCTAAGTCCTAAAAATTAATTATAAGCAACAGTTTCCAGAGACCACCACAGACAGAAAAAATCTTCACGTACAGAAAACACTCTAATAGTATTAAAAATACTTAAAGGTTATTAAAGTAACCAGTGATGTGTAAAGTGTCTCACTCATGGAGAGATTCATCCTGCTTAACCATAGACATCTGAAAGGTAGGTGTCTCTGCCTGAGATGGTTACCAGATGCTCTTTATATCATCTGTGGGGGAAAGTAGTTTTTTTCAGTGTGTAATCTGGCAAACTTTTTCAGACACTCTAGGATGACATGAAGCATATCATAGGACTGCTGTGTTTCTCAACTGATAAAAATGCATATGGAAATGTCAGTATTTGGTCAACTTAAACTTTCAGAGGTTGAGGAGGGAAACTCCTCCATTCCCCTCTAGAAACACCACAGTCCCAAAATAATAGCTTTAGGACCTTAACATGGCCTCACTCTAACTTACGGATGAAAAGCTGTCAATTCAACACAAGAGCCATCAAAACAAAATCTATATATTGTATCATGAATGATGCATACACTGAGACACAGGACTCCGTGCACACACAAGCTTTGTTCATGTACTAGCCGTCAGCTGAATGTACATGACTGTCTTCAACTTCTAAATTTACAGCTTTCTTCCTCTAGCATTGATTAGATCATCTCACAGATGCAGAATGCAGAGTTTTCATTCCGTTCTATTGAGCCTCAGAAAGAAAAACAAAGAAGTCTGAAGCCCATGGGTTACAACTGCAACACTTGCAAGTGTATTTTTGGTCACTTATTCTCATAGCAGTTACAAATGCACAGCTGAATACGAACAAAAGATTGTGAATGTTGCAATGTTTTGCATATTTCCCTACACATTTCCACCATAATAAAACTGTGTTCATGATCACCAGTGAACTTTGGAGCTTCTTGTGGGAACAAATGAAAAGCAAAGCAAAACCAGGTGAACATCTGGTTGTGAACGTCATCTAGAGTTTACTGCAAATCTTCACACATCTGGAGTGTATCCAGTTGGGTGCAGCATCTCAGTTGGGAGTGTAACATTTTAATAAGAATTTGATTTCCTATGTAGCATTAACACTTTGCCAACAGACATCAGGCTTATTGAAGAAATATTTCTGTTTTCAGGGTTTCATTTGAACGTCCTGTAGCTCCACTGACCGTAGTAAAGTGTACCATAAAGAATTAGCAAAATGAGTTCCTCATCAACTAAAGAATTACATCCTTTTTCCCACAACCCCACTCCTAAGCATTCAGAACAGTTGGAAAAATAGCTGTACTTCAGAAATAGCAGATAGAGAAAAAGCTCAAAGTGTCATTCAGCTTGCTTACTTCACATTATTCGAAGTGGCTTAGAGGACAAAAGCAGCAATTTCTTTCCCAGTGGTGCTCACTACTGCAGTTGCAGAACATAATGCAAAGAGTAATGAAAATATTTCCACAGCTCATCTTGAGTGGTGGCATATTAAAAAAAAAAAAAAAAAGGAAAAAAAAGCAAGACTAAAATTGCCAATTTATGTTCTTAACCTAGATTTTGTTTGGTTTTAGGATTTTCCACTCTGTTTAGAGCTTTATACATTCATGGCAGCAATCCCATTAACTTCAGCAGCAGTTGTGAATGATCAGCACTTCCATAAATCACAACTAAAATTTTCAGTCAGGCATCCTGTCTCAACCCTGGCTGCATCTACATCTGTGTGGGCCACATGTTTGGCTTCAATTCTAGATTTTCTTCTGCATTCGTACCCGATTTGATTCTTTTTCCATGGTGACACCCTAAAGGCAGGACATAGGATAATGAGCACAGGATTGGCAAATATCCTGTTGCAGCCTAAAGGAGGGGTTTCCCTGCATGTTCTCTACATTTTGGAAAGGACCATACCCAACTGAGACATAACTGAAAAAAAAATACATCATGAACTACATCAGATTTCTACTGAGCCTGATAAACTGAGATTTCTGCAGATAAAAATTTCATAGCAGATGTCCAGGGTGGAGAAATTCAAGCTCATGCAAACAGCATTTGAGAAAATAAATAATAACTGAAAATAGAAAGTTAAAGTGAGAAATTTCATATAACCTTCTATTACGACTATGTTACCAGCTGCATCAATAAACAGAAAATCCCTCTGCTGAAGTTAACAGCAGAATACATTTTGATCTGCAATTATCTCACATGAAAACTGTCAGCAGGTCCCCAGAAGATACTCTCTGAAGTAGTACATTTATTAGTGCTAAAGACTCACCGCATAGGTTTTCTCATCTTTTTATTAAGTTTTTTTTAAATTTATTTTCCTACAATATTAGAAATCTTGCATTTAAAGACACTTTGTAGAATCACAGGTCAAGATGTATCTGGTGAATCTCATAATTTTGCACACAATCTCCTTCATCTAAGAGTAAATAGATAAGCTACTAATCTATATTTTTCAATTCATAAAAATAAGCCATTTGAAGATATCTCTAAAGAGGTTTTCTATTTTACTGATACTGAGCAGAGTTACAACAGTGGTCTTCAAGCTCTTATAAATTATTCTTTTAAATTACTAAAGTCCTACAACAAAATTATTGTGAAGCCTCTGGTGTTTATTTTGGTCATATCAAGAAGTTATAACTGAATACAAATTTACTCATAAATAAATTAAGTTTCAAATAAAATTTGGCTAATACATTAACATTTTATCTTGATGATGCTTCCCATTAAAAGCATAGAACCTTAAAAAAAAATCCAGATCCACCAGTTGTAAAACTTTTACTGATCAGTGACAAATTTTTAGTAATAAGAATGCCCATTACTAGAGTATGAGATCATTATCCACATTTTCAAGCCAAAGTACTGACACCTCTGAACAGCACAATGCAGGACAGACCATGGAAATAGGGATTTTTGCAATCTTTGTAAAACACTTTGGGATCCCAGGACAAATAGCTGCTCTACAGCAGTTACTGCTACTGTTATTTCTGTTTGTTTAGTCCAAGCCTACAGGACAGTTCTCAAGACTGTATGAAATGATCTCACAGAAAGGTGGTAAGGAAGAGCTTTATCCATTTCTTTCTTTCAGTTCTTGTGACTGACCAATAAACCCCTGTGGTGGAGGAGGTCTCAGTGGAGGTGGCCCAGGCCGATGTGCCTGTGAAGGCTGGGGAACGGCACGGGCTGTGGCTGACCACCGCTGCGGCGAAGAGGCTGGCTTTGTGTCAGCGTGGGGTGGACTAGAGGGTGGCCTTTGTTTTAGGTGGACATCTGTCAGCAGTTGAGCGGATCAACTGGTGGTGTTTCTCCTTGAGTTCATTAAAAGTGAAGGTCTCCGTGAAGTAGCCAGACCAACACAGGGGGAGTGAGTACGTGGCTCAGCCCAGAGTAGGATATGGAGGCTGAAAAACTGGCGGGGGTATTTCAGGGAGAACGGCAGGCTTGGGCTGGCTTCAACCCACATATTCCTTCCTGGTGACTGGGGACACCCAGCATTGTAATGGTGAGTAGATAATAGAGACTGGTAATGGGAATCACAGTGGTATTATGATCAAACTCTGTTTTGCAATTGCTATATATATTTTGCTAAGTGTAACTTACATTTGTATTATATTATGCAACACACTTTGTATCACACTGCTAAATCAGAAATCCCGTGTAACATCAACTATCTTTAAATAAATATATTTGACATTAAACATTACACCCACCATGTGTACAATATCTAAAAGAACCTGGTCAGAATGTGTTGGACTCTGAGAAGCCTTAAGCACCAGTCCTTCACCCAAGTACATTGCAATAATTCAAATAGCTCAAATAAAATCCACAAAATACATGGTGAATGCTCAGAATATTTCACAATAAGTCTTGCATGAGTATTAAATTAAACCTAATGGTCTGTATATTTGACCACTTACCTAAAATCAACCATTCTTAGACTCTCAGAAGGGAAAGGGATCCAATACTGCGAGACCCACAAGAGGCATCGTACCACAGCACCTATAGTGAGCCTCCATTTTGTAAACAACAGCAGAATACTCTCAAGTAATGTGACAACATGCAATACCTTCTCTTCATCAAAGTCATTTATCCTACAACGTTTCCTCTGAAACATGGAAAATGGCAATTCTGAGCAACGACATTGCCAGTATTTCCGCCTAGACTCTGACTATCCACTAAGTACAAGCTCTCCTCTTCGGCTGCAATCTGCCTGGAGTATCCAGATGATCTCCGGTACTTCAGCAAGTGGGAAGGCTAAAAATGGGAGAGGAAATAGTGAATGACGCACAGCTGAAGGTCAGCCTGTATACACTTGTCCCTGGTAACGGCTGCTGGAGGAGACAGTTCAGAAGTTTCCAGGAACAGTCAACACAGGAAAAGCAGATGGCTTAGACCTTCTCAGGGCAGAGACCTTGCCTTATATGATAACATATAATTGCAAAAACCTACATGAAATGGTTACAAGTAAACATTTCTCAAGAGCTCTGCCATTTCTGATGATTGCCTCTTTAAAGAGCACTGAGTTTTCACTGCTAAAAATGTTCATAGCCTCCTTGAATGGACCTGACCCTCCCCTTCATTAGATGGCTTTCACACCAGTATTATTCAGTTCAGCATTGTGCTTCTACAGATTTCAATTATTTTTTTCCAAGATCTCTCTGTGCTCAAGAGATTATAAGAAAGGAGTATAAACATGCAATTATAATGCTAGATGAATGAGACCTGTTTCGATATTTTGGCCCAAATGACCCTTCATTGCAATTGTTCCAGGGGATGAACTGCCTTTTAATGTTTGTTAAATGCCACTGATAGAAGACCATATCTATAGCTGTATATAACAGAGTGTGAAAATGATTTAATGTTTCAAAACTATCTAGAACTCATACTGTGGCTGACTTTCTCAAATCGATTTTTGACAAAGTAATTCAAAGTTATGTGCTAAAACTGTATTATGCCACTTGCTCTGGAGTCTGCCATTGTTCACTGGTTCTGCTGCGTGCTCACAGACGACGACACATACCAGATCTCATCAGCTACACAATTTTCTGCGCAACAGGAAGATTTAAAAAACAAACAAATTGAAGATGAACAAGAATCAAAAGAGACAGAGCTGGTGGAAGGCATTATTTAGCCTTGAAGATAACAACAACTGCAAAGATTTAGATGTCAGATAAGCTGCTATCACAGATGACCTGGATTCATAAAAGATATCTACGACAGGCTGAAACACAGTATGAAAGGCCAGAATTGTATTCACTTGTTTGTTTGGGCAGAACAGGAGTGAGTTTGCTGAAGTCTATTAATGTTAACATTACTGAAATGGGAACTTGGATTCACATCTCTGCTTCTAACAATGTAGATAGTTCATCTTATATATCTTTCCCTCAGAGTTATCAGAATCCTTTCTTTCGCATCTGATTCTTCCCAGATACTTGTATAATTATGATTGCAAACAGCGAATCAATATGAAATCATTGTTCTTTTTAAAAAGCATTTAATCAAGCCAAGATGTGAGACATCCACCATAAATGAGTTTTGTCCTACTGCAGTAAATTTTATCCTGCTGTACAGGCTATATATCTTGCTCACTATTTCACATTCATAATGACAACGTGAACAATTTTTTTATTAACTGTGGTGGTAAAGACCCCAGCGGACAATGAGCCCTTGAGCTCTATGAAAACCTGGACAGATTAAAGAGACTTAGACAGGAGGACAAACATAAATCTATGAAGGTGAAGTCGCTTGTCCAACGATGACAACATCAGATTAACTCCACAAGAGACCTGGAACTGAACTGGAGGGCTGTCTGCAAGTACTTCTTCCTCCCTTTTAGTATCAGACCTGATTTTTTTGTCCATCCCATTTGCAAATAGGGGAATATGAGTATTCAATCTTCAAAGTAGCTCAAGAGTACCTTGGGTTATATGAATTTAGGAAAAAATCTTCTAAACAGCAAACTGTTGCCTTGATCTAAGATTGAATTCCTCACACAATTAATAGCTACAATAATAAAACAACATATACCAGTTTACAGATATATACTGCCTATAATCCTTCATCAAGAATAGCTTGCATCTTAAACTGTTTTCACAGATTTGGCCCTCTATACAGAAGACAATGTTATGTGACGACATAAAAGTTTTATTACAGCAAATTTGAAATGGCCAAGTGAATTACACTGGCCAGACCAAACTTCTTCCAATAAAAGCTTTATAACTCCATCCTGTATTTTGCTTAAGCCTCACATTTTATAGAAAAGCTATTTTAGAATTTTTTTTATTGAGTCTTTAAAAAATGTATTGGCACCATAATTTGTATTTCTATGCCTGTAAAATCCAGGTTACCTTGACATCATGCATCTAACTATACTGTCAATAAGAAAGAAAAAAAAGGCATTGATTTTTTTAAAAACCTGTAGCAAACATTTAAAATCATTTAGGTGATTCTATGCTATCTTTCTGGTGTAAATAGAAAATTAATGCTTCTTATGTCAACAGAAAGATACTGGTGAAGAATGGGAAACAGAGAAGGATCAGTCCTTTTTAATATAAATCAAAATGTCACTCCTGTTTTAAGGTTCAATATTTCATCATCTGCCAGGTTTCTAAATAAATGCTGCATAACACTTGATGTATCTGAGAAGCTGAAATTCCCAGCTTTCTAATGAAACAGAAAGCCTATTTCTAACCCTGACAATTCTCAGGAGATTGAACCTTAAAATTATCAGTAGAACAGGGTTGAATACTGCATTAATAGAACTTTTAGCAATATAATTGCCAAGCTTTACTTTTAGTAGACCCACCACTGAGGAAAGAAAAGGGGATCAAGGGAAAGAGATGGGTAAAAAAGACTAAGAAAAAAACCCAACAGCCCCATATTAAAAGGTCAGGACATATGTTTTGAAAATCTGAATTATATTTGTGCACACACATATATGATACATTTTAATAGGGGAGGTACATTAGCAGAAAAAGGGCCAGAAATTGTGTAGGTTTTTAGATGTAACATCTTTGTCGGCATTTTTTTAGTGTTCAGCTACTAAAATATGCAAAGTGCTACGTTATAGAGAGATTGTTGTACATTATAGCACTAGAATGAGTTGAACAGAAGGAAAATAAGGTCGAAAAGAATTACAATTTATTTAATGTTCCTTTGATATAGTTTTTGCCAGCTAGTCTTTTACATTTAGTCATACATTTTTATTTAACTGAGTTTTAGGGTAGGATCTCCTATGCATGCAATTATTTCAATGCTGGGTTGGGGGTCTTTTTTAGTTTCTTTTTCTAAGATCATGGGGAAAAAAATGTGGTTTGGGGAGATCCAGAACTTCTCTTGGCCTGAAGGCAGAACCACTACTCTCTGCTGTGGAGCTGTGGCATTACAATATTTTAGTACATTGTAGTCTATAGTGTTTCACCTTATTTTTTTTCTTCAGGAGGCCCCAGAGGTTTCATTCCACAATGCTCTTTGTAGCCTACCATTATTTCAATGAGAAACACGTAAGACAGTGCATAAATACCTAAGATGCTACAAAGGACTGAAGCTGCGGAGAAGACACTGGCAGCAGGTGCAGTGACCCAGCAGATCCCCAGTCTAATTCCTGAAACTGAGGTCACATCAGGTTCTCCAAAACACAGGATTCAATGTTTCAGGCATGTGACTTGAAACACAGGACTGAAATCAAGATACCCTGATTCCAGTGTGTACTAGAGTCTTCCTTCAATGTAACTCTGATATCTGTGGGCATGGCTATATGATCCGGTACGGGTCATTGCCTATACTCAACAGCTGTACTCCACGCATGGCAGCAGTACAGTCCTATTATTCTGGTGCTGAGCACATAACAAAATGCCCTATGGATGCACTGTGGAGCAAGATATATATCATCATGCCAACACAGCACATCATGCCAAAAAAAAAAAAAAAAGAGGAGAGGTTTTTAAGAAGCCTTTTTTTAAATATCTAAGATCCTGTCTGTCAGAAAAGAGGTTCCCTGCCTTTGATTTTGTTAGGCTCTCTCTTTGTGATATTTATTCATGCATGAGTAGTTTTATGAATCTAGAAAAAGATTATCTAAACTTTGCATTAATTCCAGATAAAATGTATATATCTGCATGAATATAGAAGAAAAGACAGACATCAGTCAAAGACTGAAATTATTTTGGGGAAAAAAAAAAAAAGATGACTTGTTAATGAAATAAAAATGTTTAGAACTTGCCCTTAGACACAACATTAGGTGTGTATACATACATATATGCACAGGGAAAAGATCTATAAGACTAACTCTGCCACCTACACTGAAATCTCTGTGTCCACACTGAACAAGCAGATAACCAGTAGTTACAACAGATCAGGTTTTTTGGAACAAAATCAGAAAAGAAACAGAGCAGCTCAACACTCCTGAGAATTCAGGTCAGACAGTATATGCTTTAGTTTAGAGTGCAAAATATACAGTTAACAGTACCAGCAAACACAGTATTTGCAACTTCAGATGACTGTTGCAAATGCCGTACTGCGGAAGCACTCCAAGTCCCAGTTGATTATGTGCTTATGAATTCAGCAGTACAAGCTACTTAGCAAAATAAAAGCAAAATTAAAAAAAGGGAAAATGTAATCACAAAAACAAGCTAAAACTGTTTATTGCTGATCAGAAGTGCACTAATTCAAGTGAAAATGTATTATATAACAGGCACTAAACAAAGACTATTAACATGCTGGAGATTTTTCTGCATTAACAAACTAAGCCGCAAAAATCACGTACCAGTGGAGAACACATCTGGTTTGTAGCTAGCTCTTAAATTAATAAATCAACTATCACATAATTGTGACTTCTACCTGAGTGACAGCTCCAATTAATTTTGTATTGGTTCGCAGTGCAGAGGTGAGGTCAAGGTATCTTTTGGCTGCATTCCTAAATTTAAACACCAGACAATCTCATCCTTCTGGTTAAAAGTAATCAATATTAGCAATTTATCATAATTTGCTTTGCAGAGCACACTTACACTGTTTAATCAAGTGTCTTGCCTGATTTGTTTGTTCACAGTTGCATGAAAGACATCCACTGAGCATGCCCAATACATTTTTCTTTTCCTCACAGCATCACTACAGTGCCTATTGCCCCTTGATTCATGCTCCAAGTGAGTTGCTGGATGACTTATTCAGATTGGCAGGGACTAGAAATGAGACACCACTCTAAAGGTCTCATGAGAAATGAATTTTTCTTGGCAACAGGTTCCCTGATAAAAAAAACAAAACAAAACAAAACAAAACAAAAAAACAAAACAAATCAAAACAAAACAAATCAAAACAAAACAAAAAAAGCCAAAAATAAAAAAACAACACACACACACACCCCAACCCAGGAGTTTGATTAGAAACTTTCTTATCTTAAATGTAGATCAATCTTCAATGAGATTTAATGGCAGAATAGCAGAGGCTGTCAAAGTTATCAGCTGTGACCTTTTATAGTCAAAGTGCAAATACAACATTTCTCATAGGAGATATTCAGTTCACTGTAATGGAGTATATAGACTCTTTAAGGATCAGGAAGGCAGCTGGCTTCGGTCTTTAATGAAATGGCCAAAGGGCATGATTTCCAACTCAGGAATTTAACTATCTGTGTCCCAGCCCGGGGTGAGGGAGTTAGGTGAGGCACAGCATGACCTCTTTCATCTCATTTCTCTTGAAGAAGTGCCCCAAAAGTAGGTCTATATCAGGGATACCTGGCAGACACACTGGGGCATGCCCTGGGATGCTGTCCAGTTTGAAGTCTTGTTGGAGGATGATAATTCTTGTTTGTCTTTTGGGCCTGGGCTTCTTTGGTTTGGAAACCGAAGCATGGGGAAAGGGAGAAGGGTGAATGTTCTGGTATTGCCCTGAAGTGAAGTCTGAACATGTAGGATGTATCCCTACATCTAGGAACTGGTAAGAAAAACTACCAGGTTCAGTTAAAGATATAGCTAGGAAGACTTCTTGGGTGAAGTAGCTCTGTCCTAACTAACTGAAGAGCCATCAGCTTCCAGGGGAGCTGCTGTTACCCTTCTGTATGGAAGACAGGCTTGCCTGACCTTTTATTGTTAGTCTGTTAAATATAATTTGATTGAAGTACTTTTTCATTAGAGTGTCGGATAGCATACTTGCCTGTGTCCTAAAGGACGAGTAGCCTAGATTCACCCAGTTGAAACCTGAACTGAGGTTTCGTAGGGGAATAGAGATATTCATTTAGGGGGCCCCTTCCTAAGGGCAGTATGAAGTGTAGTGTCTAGTCTTGCAGTTTGCCCATGCACTAGTAGCTGTGCTACATGTCCAGGAATTGAGGCAGCTGCTGTGGTGGTGGATAGGATATACATAAATACCTTGTAGTGAGAATTGGCTTCTGCACCGCAGGAGTACCAGCATCGGTGGTCATGTAGGTATGTGACTACAAAATACCACCCAAAAAATGGGATTGTACCTCCATGACTAGGGGTATCTGCTGTTACTGTAATCCAAATTGCAGGTGCAGTCTTCAAGCACACTAAGAAAGTGGACCAAGAGAAGCAGGAAGCCAAACTGTTAGCAGGGACCCATCAAAATCCAGCCCTTACTGTATTTTTATCTGAAATTGTACATCTTTCCTATTTGCCACTGTATCTTTCTTTAGGCTGTTTTTCTGGAGGGGTGGTGGTTGGTGTGTTTTTTTAAACTCTCCTTCATGTGGATTTTTAAGGCAGAGTGGGTTTCATTTTTTTGACAAAACAGGAATTAAAAAGAGGTAAAACCTCCATAGATACCAATCCAGTTTATCCATCCCTCTGTGAAGGCATTTTTCCAAGTTTCCCAGTGTCCCCTTGCTTTAGAGGAGGATGATTGTCCATGGCACTGTGCCATCAATGTGTTGAGTCTGAAAGCTATCCAAGGTCAATACCGTTCTGTTCTGGAAAAATATGTGCTATATTTTACCCTCTAAAGCTAATTTGCACAAACTACTAATACTATAAGTTAGGGTAGATAGTCTGGAAACCACCTGTGAGCATCTGAGGAGATACAGCTTTACTAAAAAAAGTGTAATATAGTAGATCAGCATGGTGAAAGTTTACTTTCATTAAACTATGTTTCTGTTTATTACCTGCTCTAAATGCTACACTAAAGCCAAAACAAAGCATCAACTATACTCCTAACTGGGAACTAGAAAAGACAATCATTTGCAGGACACTGCACTTAAATCTTTCCATTCCATCATTTGTCACTCAGATCCCAAACCACTGTAAATCATTCAACTTCTTTTGGCTGCATCTAAAGATGTATTTTAACCAAAAAGCTTCCAAAAGTTCTATTCTAGGTTTATCATACCTGTGGAAAGCTTTATAAAATATACCTCTAATGCCAATAATTTGGGGAAATTCATGGTTTACATGCCTGAACAGACCTTGTAGCAACCCATCGTTTTCCGTCATGACTACGTGATGTCTCTAAGACCACGGGGTATTAAGTCATAATAACTCCTCAGGAGCACTCTGGGACAATAAATTGGGTGAAGTCTATGTAAAAATAAGAAAGTTGAGTCCATCTAAAAGAAATGCAGAGTGGAAAAATCCCCTCATTAAAGCACAAGGAAATATGTTACATATATATTAGATCTTAAAAAATTCTGAGGTTGAACAGTGAAAAGAAAGCTCAGAATTACTCACAAATAAATGAAAAAACATACCTAGGACAGAGGAATATATGGATATTTTTACAGATTAGGCTTCTATCTCATTATAAGTTTAGCAGAGAAAAGCTGAGTACTATGAGAAGAAGATAGCATCCATGATTTGGAGGAGTAGCCACTTCCATAAGGCAAAATTAAAGACTGATTGTTGGATTGTGGTCACAGCCACTGAAGATTTCACAGCAGTGAGGAAATTAAGGCAGGCAACTGCAGGCAAGGAGTTTATTATTTTTGTCCAGATCTGTACATCTTTTCTGATATCTTTAAAGTAACTTTGTTCAGAGCAAAATCTTTCTGTCCTCTCCATTTCAGCCATTCAGAGCTGAAGTGGAAAACCAAAGCATCCAGAGACTTGGAGATTCAGTAAAACTGCTGTCCAGACTGTAGGGTCATTTCTGGGCATGAGACCCTTGTGGGATGGGGGGCAGCATCCCAGTTCCATGCAAAAGTAGCATCCCGAGTTTCTACCCAAAACAGGCTGCTGATCAGCAAGAGTTGGTCACTGGAACCTGCTGAGATCTGGAGAATATAGTAGCTAAAACCACAATGGACTGAGGCCCAAAGACAGCAGTTTGGTGGTCAGCCTCCATCCTGGAGGACTTAATCTGTGGTAGACCTTCCAGGGAAAAATTCTTCACCTTTTAGTGCATTTTCCACACTATTAGTGAAGACCTGCAGAGGAGACCAACTTTGAATGGTGTACATCTTGAATGATAGCCAACCATGTAATTTCTGCTAGTGAAGCCAACTCACAGGAACGCACAGGTATTTCAGAGTCTGTGCCTCAGCGAGAGCACAGCCAAGCAGTTTGTACCAATAAACCCGCAGCGATGGGCAAAGGTTTTCAGTCTGTACTAGCAAAGAAGCAGTTTCTGTAAACAGATTTTGCAGTCTTTTCCATTCCACATACCTTTGCTCAAACCAGCAACAGCAAATAGGTTCGCCACGTAAATAAAACAGGGCAGCATATATAATTTTAATTTGAAACCCACACCTACATTTGAAAATGGAGATACAATCTACAACCGTGGACTTTTTAAATCTGCACAAAAATGAGCATATAAAGCCATTTTCCTTTGTAGTGGCTTTTCTCTTTATAGATACAGGACCTGTCTGAAGCCAAGTGAGAGTTTTTCCATTTCAGTGGGCTTTAGATCATATCCAGAATACACAGAGGGAGCATATGCACTTTATAATAGGGGGATAAAAACTGCATCTGCAGAGCAAGATGACAGGGTACAACTCCTGGAATCTTTGTGCAAGAAAAAGTATATTACACTCATTTCACTACTACTTCATGATTCTTATGATCAGAACTGCAGATGATATGGAAAAGACATTGTTTTCACTGAGGACAAAGCAATTCTAAACATAAAATCAGAAGACAATAGCTTTACAAAAAATTAAAAATGCCCTATACTACACCCAAGAGGAAAGATAGGTTCACGAATTTCTCCTTGTAGATATGTTTCTTCCTCTAGGTTTGAACACTAAATCACAAAATTCACAAACCGAGGCTGCATCTGATTATTAACAATCAGGAGAACATGAAATACAGTGGATTTCTGTATCAAAGCACTCAGCTGTGTTTCTGTCTGAGCCATTAACCTGCTGAACATGATTGTCTTATTAATACTAGATATTTCTCTCAATGTTGCTTGCAGCCTTGAGAAATAAATCACACCATACGGGTTTCTAAGAACTTCAGTGCTTTGGAGGTGAAAATCATATTGAAGGAATGTGTCCTAGAGAACCCAGGAAGAAATTTGGAAGCAAATGCAAAAGATTAGTTACTCATTAAACAGAGGGAAGCTATGTCAGAAGCCACGTTATCGGGAGACTGAAAAGTTCTACCTACTGCAATACAGATTCAAGCAGAGTGAAATAAATTTTTACTTTGTTCTAATTATTCTTCAAGTTAATCAACTGAATATTTGCCAGGTGAGTAGTGGGATGTCAGCACAGGACATCAGCAACAGGACACAGAGGCCAGGCCATGCTGGAGGATGCGCAGTTCTTTGCTCTGACGTGCAGCTCACCATGCATGGCCAAAGCTCAAACAATGGTCATGTCTGCAGGGAGGGAGAAGTTACTCCCCAAACGACCCCCAAGCCCACGGACCCATTTCCTGAAGGTTCTGAAAGCACAAACTGCACGTGACACCTAATTAGCCTAATGAGTTTGAGTGCACACCCGGAGGAGGGGCAAGGAGATGATAAAAGGGCACGAACTGAAGCCCCAGGTGAGCGCACCCTCCAGAACTGGACCCCTCGGCTGACTGCACCCCTCAGCTGGTGGGACCAATGCTGGACCCAGGACTGGGGAAATCCTTCTATTTTCTTTTCCTCTTTCTCTCTCTGTCTCGCTCTCTTTCTCTCTCCTTTTCCATGATCCCTATACCTCATCCCTTTAGACAAAAACCGTTGACCAAGTCTGGGACTAGGAGTGGATCCAGCTGCCCCTGGGCTCTTCTCTGAGAAGGAGTCTAGAAAGCAAGGGGGTCCACTCTGAACCTCATGACTCAAAGGGAGGGCTCTCCTTATTTTCTTCCCTGAATTGATGTATATGGTCACCACGGGTTACATAGCTTGCTGAGGTAGTTTCATGCCAATCCCTGTTGTGAGACACCCCACCACCTACTGTTACACCTTCCAAGTTCAGGCTGCTTCTGCCATAAATAAAAGGTCCAACTGATCATTTGGTGTCACTTTACCTTAATTTAGCCCAAGGGAATTCCAAACTCACCATGACCCCTCCCTGGTCTGTCCAGCACTGGTCATGACAGATGTAAACATTTTTTTAAATGTCAAGTTACATACTGTTTCTGTGTCTGTGTTGTTAAACACTCTGATTTGCTAGATCATCTGTTCAAATCATGTCCTTGATTATCATACCCATAGCCTCTGATCTGTTTAAGAGTGTATCCTCACGCTCCCATAATTTCTTTTTTTTTTTTTTATTTTCAACCTTATTTTTTTACATTCCCAAGGCATTAACATAATATCCCTGTTGGTGACTGACTGCTTTTAGAAGTGGATTACCTCACATCCATTGGGTCAGTATCAGATAAGGGCAAGAATTGTGATGCGCTCTTCTATTGCTTTTCAAATATTTTTACACAGAGCACTTTTTAATCTGTGTTGTTCTCATATTCACTTCTGCAGAGTGGATGAGCATCCTTTGCAAGGTGCTTTGGTACGTGTCTTTGTCTAGAACAGAATAGTTCCAGTTAGAAGGGACCTACAATGATCACCTAGTCCAACTGCCTGACCACTTCAGGGCTGACCAAAAGTTAAAGCATGTTATTAAGGGCATTGTCCAAATGCCTCTTAAACACTGACTGGGTAATGTTTGGGGTAATGTTTTGGGGGTACCCAAAGGCTTGGGGTATCGACCACCTCTCTAGGAAGCCTGTTCCAGTGTTTGACCACCCTCTCAGTAAAGAAACATTTCCTAGTGTCTAGTCTGAACCTCCCCTGACGCAGCTTTGAGCCATTCCCACTTGTCATATCGCTAGATACCATGGAGAAGACATCAGCACCTCCCTCTTCACTTCTTCCTCAATGTCACCCTTCAACCTCCTTTTCTGCAAACTAGACAAACCCAAAGCCCTTAGCTGCTCCTCACAGGACATGCCTTTAGCCCTTTCACCAGCTTTGTTGCCCTCCTCTGGACACCTTCAAGGACCTTCACATCCTTCTTCAGCTGTGGGGACCAGAACTGCAGACAGTACTCCAGGTGAGGCCGCACCAACGCTGAATGCAGCGGGATAATCCCCTCTTTTGACCGGCTGGTTGTGCTGTGTTCGATGCACCCCAGGATGGGGTTTGCCCTCTTGGCTGCCAGGACACACACAGCTGACTCGTGTTGACCCTGCTGCGGCCAGCACCCCCAGATCCCTTTCTGCAGGGCTGCTCTCCAGCCACTCCTCTCCCAATTTATACTTGTGCTCAGTGCTACTTCATCCCAGGTGCAGAATCCAGCATTTGGACTTGTTAAATTTCATCCCATTAATCATAGCCCAATGTCCAAACTATCTAGACCCCTCTGCAAGGCCTCTTGCCCCTCAAGAGAGTCAACAGCACCTCCCAGTTTGGTATCATCAGCAAACTTGCTAATGGTACATTCAACTCCTGCATCAAGATGGTTGATAAATATATTGAACAGAACTGGCCTAGAATTGAACCCTGAAGAACACTGCTGGTAAACAGTTGCCAGCCAGACATAGTCCCATTCACTGCAACCCTTTGAGCAATGCCTTTCAGCCAGTTCTTCATCCAGCACACCATGAACCCGCTTATCCCACAGGTGGACAACTTGTCCAGAAGGATGCTGTGAGGAACAGTATCAAAAGCCTTACTAAAATCCAGAAAAACTACATCCGCTGTAGCTTGCTCTGAACTGGAATTTGTGTAACCTTGTCCAGTACAGCACTGAGTCTGAAGTAATAAAGTTGCTGAAAGAGAGTGCATTAGCTTTGCTCTCCAATGCCATAATATACTTGCTCGGTTTTAGGACAACTCAAGGAGAAAGAAAAGAGAAAGACCATGTGTGCCTAAAAAAGGCTTGCATAGTCATAACTCAATACGCCCAAGACTTACTTGCAAGGTCAGGCCAACCTAGTGTAGAGAAGAGCTGCCCTGTTGAGCCATGGCTGATACAGACCTTGGCTTTGGGGATGCAGTTGCATCTCCATATACAGTGATGCTGCCTCTTCTGGACACTGCAGTATGATGCTGCAGCATCTTCCTCCTCCAGTGGGAACATGGACAAGAATCTGATCCTTCTTCTGTCTAAAGGTCTCCTTCTTGGCACTGACGGTGAAATTCCACTAGGACACATGTGTTTGTATAAATGATCTTTGCAACAGTTAAATATCGTTTACAGGTCATAGTCTGTATCATGTCTTCAGGACATTTCTTTGCAAAACAGATCAGCTCTTTGTGTACAGGAATGTATTTGTTTGTGTTAATTTTAAATAGCTTCTGTATCTGGTCACTGCTTGCGTTTTCTGACTTTCTTCTTTTTTCTTGACAATTCTTAACATTACCTTGTTAAATGTACTGAATGCACTAATTTTTTCTTTAAGTAAGAAGTTCCTACACCAAGTGTCAGATCCAATTTGGTATCTTCATTCATTCTTTATCCCCTCTTTCTCACTATTTACATTCTAGTGCTGACCTCAAGCAGTCTGGATTTTTCTTTGAGCTCCAGCTAGTTTTCCTTTGTACTGTTGGGCAAGTACACAATTTAACGGGTAATTCTAGCCCCTCACATACAAAATTGCTTGTGTATAAGAACCTCAGATTTTCCAAATCTTGACTTCTTCCTAATTTTTTCTCCTTTAGTTCTGGTTTTCCACTGTAAAAATATGAGAATTATAAGTCTTGACACTGACATAACAAAGATTCAACGCCTTGCATCAATTTCTTTCCTGAATGCTCTCAGTTAGATATCAGCCCCACACTTGAAAGTAGTTCTCAGTGACTGTTTGGCAGCAGCTAAAACCTGCCAAAAGCCAAACTGATGCGATAAGTGAGAACTTCAGGGAGAAGTGGCAGTGTCTGCAATAGGAACTGGGAGTAGTGTAAAACAGTGGGTCTGAACTATTTCAGGATCTGCACTGAGCTGTGCAATTCACAGATATTTGCCAAAAAAGAATCTAAAACTGAACCCCTCCCCACCCAAACACTCCTGAACTAACATTAAGGCATATTCTTACAGACTAGGAATGGAGATAATTACACTCTTTCAGATTTCCTCCTTGCTTACTAGAAGTTGCCTGGAAGTTACCTCTTAAAACTCAGTAAGGCAAACATCTTGGAAATGAGTGGTGAAAGTAAAATAAAGGAAAATGGATGTTCCTTGCCTGACTTTTAGTGCAATGTAGCTCATAATGACCAATTCTTTGAATTTGACATGAAAAAAAAAAAAAAGGATAAGAATAGCTACAGGGGATGGACAGACTAATCAAGGATTTGCCACTGTGCACTGCATTGCATAAGGAAATGTAACTTGTGCAATTGCACTGCCTGTTCAGTGTCAGTCTTCTCCCTAGAATTATTCACTCTCAAAGTGGAGAGCTCGTACATATTTAATTCTGGGGGAAAAGCACAGCCGAGAAGAAAGATGCAAGTTCATGATCATTTACCTCAATTTTTGTACCTCTCAAAATGACTGCAATGAGGGAAAAATTGCAAAAGGAGCTCAATGCTTAGATATTTTGTCTGTCCATGATCTAGCCAGTCAATACATTTATATATGCTGACCTATGAACATATACTTATCTCAGAGCCTCTTATGGCATTTGCTGTGCCACTGCCCAAGGGATGTTGCAGGGGAGCAGGGGTAGTCAGGGACTGGTAATGTAACAGAGAAAGAAGGTGCTGGGAAAGCTGGGGATATTGTAATCAGAATGGGAAAATCAAGTAACTCCTGACATAATTCCACCTGAAATCATGTTTTATTAGTTCTGCTACTTGTGTATATTCTGAACAAATTCTCACTAGTGTTGGCATGAGATTGTCACATCAGTTCTTACATAAAGAAGTGGGAAAAAAAAATCTGTAATTAAGATGAAACAAGGGAAATCAAGAAACCTGAATTCTTATTCAGATTCTGTCTCTGTCTGCTTTGGGAAAATTATGTACCACCTTTTGAAGACACTGAACAACTCTGATGAGGAAATACCATCATATTAGTATCCCACATCATTTTCCCACAGAGTATTTAGGAAAGCCCTTGGAACACAGGGAAGTACTGGAATACAGCACTTTTATAGCCCAGGTTGCATGTTGCCGCAGTTACTGTGGGCTTTTTCAGAGCAAAGCCGCAAGTTATTCATCTGCTGATGTTTTTAAAGAAGTTTTGTGTTGTGGAGACTGCTCTGCAGGAAATATGATTTATCCTGTGGCTGTATGAATTCTTCTCTGCTGGATACGCTCTGGGGTGGGTGGAAACCTGCAGTGCTTGCTACAGCAGAGACAAATATATGCTTCACAATGATGCTGCTGCATTAATGATTTGTGTATGAAATTTAGGAAATACATGAGAGAAATTTGTAGCAAATGTGAAGAAAGCTACTAGAAGAAAATACTAATTCTGATAGACTTCTGAGGTTTAGGGAAACAGAAAATATATTCGTGAGACATAGTACCTTGGATGTTTAAGGCCACTATCCTGAATACTGTCCAAATCAACTAATTGTCCAGGACAGTGAAACATATTTGCCATGACAGTCTAGAAGACAATAACTTGTTTACTAAAGTTTAGAAGTTTACATTGAATGAATTGCCAGATGAATAAGAAATAAATCAGGCAGGAAGAGCTTATTATGGTATGATGGATGCCTCCTGTAGGGCATAAGCACCATCATCTGGAAAAGTGCTGTCTTCAGGCTTTATGACAACTTGGGAAAAAACATCCATAGATAGGTTCTATGCCATAGTCAGCATGCCTGGCAGTCAGGCACGTACAAAGCTTTATAACTGGAAGACTTCTCAGTTTGTCCCCAGACACTGAAATAGTAGCAAATCCCTGGATAAATGTATTTGCCAGTGGCAGCAACTTTTTACTCATTTTCATAATTCTTCCTTAGGTGCTAAGTTCCTGTAACTGTTGCAGATAACTTCTGGTCAGCTTTTCTGTCAACCCATTTAGTATCACTGAAATTTTATGCCATGTGTTGTGACTCTTTGATTGCCAGAAAGATTAAGCTCTGACAACTGATCCCTGGGCCTCCTGAAAAAAAAAAAAAAAAAAAAAAATTGAGGTGCTGTCAGATAAGCCACTATCTATAACTTCTTTTACCTGACCAAACCAGTAGGACTTTACCACAGAAACCTGATGTTTTGTGGATATGTTTTTAAAGATCGTGCAGGACTTCTTCCTGAAATAAATTTAAACAAAGCAAACAAACAAACAAAAAGTTTCTTTTCTAAGATCTGACTCAAGGGGAGACAGGCATGGGGAAATATTGGTCCTCACAAATTATTTTCCTTGTCCCTTCAATTCCCAGCCCCATGACAGTCTTATGGTGTGGTAACCTTTGCACAAGGTTTCTGGTTCCTGTTATAAAGGATCATAGAAACAGAGAATTCTTTAGGTTGGAAAAAATCCCTTAAGATCATTGAGTCCAACCATTAATCTAACACTGCCAAGTCCACTACTAAACCATGTCTCTACACACCACATCTACATGTCTTTTAAATACCTCCAAGGACAGTGACACAACCACTTCTCTGGGCAGCCTGTTCCGAAGATTGATAATGCTTTTGGTGAAGAATTTTTGTCTAATAAACAATCTAAATCTCCCCTGGCACAACATGAGGCCGTTTCCTCTCATCCCAGGAACATAAAGGCAAGGGATATTGAATAATTACATTGATGTACTTGAAGATATGGGAAATATTCACAACACTGAAGTTGAAAGATCTAATTTAGCTACTTTGCCTGCCTAATAGTCCTACAGCTTATAGTCAACAGGGGATTCAGAGTCTTCCAGATTCAGCATCCAAAATTTAGCTCAGTGAATTGCTCTGGTAAATTGTGTCTCTCTTCACCAGTAAGATGGAGCTCAGGGAGATTAGCCAGCTGAATTACCTGGCTAAGTTGGTCACCTAGAGGTGGCTGAATATGCTTCTAGGAGATTTTGTCTAACTGTCATGGTTTAACCCCAGCCAGCAACCGAGCCCCACACAGCCACTCACTCATCTCCCTCACAGTGGGATGGGGGAGAGAATCAGAAGGGTAAAAGTAAGAAAACTCATGAGCTGAGATAAAGACACATTAATAGGGAAGGCAAAAGCCGTGCACACAAGCAAAGCAAAACCAGGAATCCATTCCCCACTTCCCATGGGCAGGCAGGAGTTCAGCCATCCCCAGGACAGCAGGGCTCCATCACGCCTAACGGGGACTGGGGAAGACAAACGCCATCACTCCCAACGTCCCCCCTTCCTTCTTCTTCCCCAGCTTTATCTGCCGACCATGACATCCTATGGTCTGGGATATCCCTTGGGTCAGTCGGGGTCGGCTGTCCCGGCTGTGTCCCCCCCAACTCCTTGTGCCCCCCCAGCCTCCTCGCTGGTGGGGTGGGGGGAGAAGCAGAAAAGCCCTTGGCTCTGGGTAAGCCCTGCTCAGCAGGAACAAAAACATCCCTGGGTTATCAGCACTGTTTTCAGCACAGATCCAAACCATAGCCCCATACTAGCTACTGTGAAGAAAATTAACTCTATCCCAGCCAAAACCAGCATAATAACCAACAGTGATAAAAGCCAAAAGCAAAACAGACACCAGCCATTGAAGTGCTGGTTAAAACAGGCAGCTGAGGAACACCTAGTCCAGCCCTCTGATAAAAGCAGGACTGTTCCCAACACTAGACTGGGTAAGCATGTTTCCATCTAGCCAAGTCTTGAAAATATCTAATAATAGTGATTGCACAGCGGAAACCCTGTACCCTGCTGAGAACATATACATACTGGGAGTGATAAACAACCCGTCTGTACATTATTCCAAAAAATGGTGGTTGTTGTTGGTCTGAAACAATTGTGCTACCTGCTACACAATGCAGAAGCAAATCTAAGGCCAGAGAACCAAAAGCAGTGACACCAGTAAAAAAAATGATTAAATAGATTTTTATGTAAAGGTTTGTAATGAAGATGAGACTTTATTCAACCAATGAACAAGTGAGCGTCCAAGGAGGGTGTTTGTGAGGGAGAGAGAAAAGTCTGTGTGTTTCATTCAGGCTGCCAACAGTTACAAAGTTAACTAAACTTTTAAAGCCAGAATACTCTAATAGCCATATATTTTAAGGTCAATATCATGGTCTGGCAGACTCACATATTCTTACAATAACTCTTAAGTCTATGAGAAATTATTGCCTCCAGTCAATGTATGTACTGAAAATGTCATATGAAAATATAGGGTGGAAAAAATTAATACAGTATTTTGGGGATATTACATTTCCATATACTTTAGTGAGAATCTACTTTCTTCATCATTTTGATTATAAGGATCCCTAAGGTTGTGATGAATGCCTCTAAGCAGAAACCTGGTTTCCAGAAAGACATATGATTCACTGTTGTACTTGAACAATTTCTTTTTTAATTTGAGCTCAAATGTAATAGCTGAATACACTCCTGTCCTATCTCTATTTCAAATGTCCTCTCATGTTCTTATAGCCTCATTATGAAAAAGTGAGAGGCATTTGCTAAACTGCTTTTTCTAAAATACTTCAGGAAAGTCTGAAGAAGGCTTTCAATACAATCTCCCTGAAATTTAACCACATTCTTTACAAAGTTAAAAGTAGATATAACAATATCTCTTGCCTTATAAAGCAACTTTACTTACCAGTGTGAATTTGCAGGAAATGGTCTGCATACTTCTATATGTTTAGTTTTGCAACACTCAGAGTTACTGGCTGACAGTTAAAACACATAACTAAAACTAAACTATACACAATAGCAAAGAGGAAAGCACTGTTCTGATTTACTTTGATTTATTGGGTGTAGTTTAAGATTCTCATACATTCTATACCTGGAGATTTTCAGAAATGCATCTTTACTGTTTACTCTTAAAAATAGTGGCTATTGTGATTGTATTTTGGATGGCTCAAACTCATGAGGCATCTTCAGACACTTTCTAACAATGGAGAGCTGGAATGGCAATAAAGATGAGGGTGAGTTGAGGTTAAAAAAAAAAAATAAATCTTTTCCTTTCTGGAAAATTGAGGGTTTTGAAATGTAAGGCTTAAATCTATTATGCCAGTTTTGATGCCACTGTATTAAAAAAAAAACAAAACCAAACAAAAAAACCCCCACAAATGAAATATTTCACTAATGCAGATTCTTTTATGTTGTTAGAACAGAACCATCAATGCTTACTTCGCATTGCTGTTCAATAAGCTACAAGAAACTTGCCCTGCTTTGTCACATGGCTTGTTCCTGCCTTCAGCCACATCTCCATGAACTTGTCTGCATTAGCTTTTGTGAGCAGGCAGAGACTAGTTCAGGCTTTTCACTGATGTGACCAGAAAGTGTGTAGTCAACGCAAAACTATGCTTAAGCTAAAAAAAGCAGCACACTGCTATTGCAGCAAATTATCTATCCGTTCTGAGTAAGGGCACAATGTCTTTTCCTTGTGCTCATGGAAGTCTGCAAAGCTACACTTACAGCCTGGTGCTCAAAATATCCAATTTGTAGATTTTGCAGTACTTAATTGGATACTGTTTGCCGTGTTCTTTGGGGGTGGAAAAAAAAAAAAAAGAAAGAGGCTATAATTAATGCAGGGGACCCTTGAGAGACCCTTGATTTTTACTGTAAGATCCTGTTATAAAAACCTTTTTCAAAGTGCAAAGTTTCATACAGTCACTAAACATGCATTACCTCATGGTTTTCAAGCCTGTTGGCTTAGATTATGACAGTGAACAACATTCATTACAGTTCACAGAGGAGTTTCACATGGAGGCGTTCAGACAGATTTATTCTGTACTCATTCAAACTTGAAATAAACCATATCAAGCACACACAAAGTAATATATTGTCTCCTCATGGCAAAAGGTCACTGGTGCACCTCTGTTAAGACATCTGAAGAAATCCTAACAAAGTTGTCATACTTTCAAGTCATATTTACTGGACCTAATCTTCTTTGAACCATGTCACTACTGCTGGAATAAACAGGGACATGGTTGTCAAGGACTTTTAATTTTCAGTGACAGCTGTCAAAGGGTCTTTCTTAGGCACCAGTCATATTTTAGATAAGAAAATAGAGTTTCAGGCTGCATGCTGGCCACAGAACATGAGCAGTTGTGATTGCATACAGTCTCATTTCCCCAGTTTAATTTGAAATTGCAAATGGTAAATTGGATTTTATGGTTCAAATAAGATAGAAACAGAGACCAATTATCTCCAGTTTATTTATTACTTTTATCAATCAGTGTTTATTTTATAAATTAACTGACAAGTTGTCCTAGCTCAAAGCAGTGAGATTGGACTTTTTTTTATAACCTGAATCTTGTATGCACTTCTAAAAAAGAACAATGGACTACACAAAATCAAAGCCAAGGCTGTGGGATATCAGTTGGGTTGGTAGGGACTCCCTAAGGCAATGATTCATGGTGCATGGAAATAAAGTGACAGATGACCACTGACCTCAAAGGGGTTTGCTTTATGGTCCTAGAAATGTTTCCATGAACCACAGGGAAGATGCATGGTGCAGGATTTTGCTACAGGCCCAAAGATCGGTGCATGAAACTAGGGAAACCATAATGCTTTCAGTTATGTTTCTCTTGAGCTCATTCATCCTCTAACCTTAATATGGGAAATATAGGAAGTGGAGCCATGTGCAAACAAAAAAAAGGAAAAAAGGGAAAAAAGGAAAATTCAAATGAGTTAACACAAAGAAGACTTTTGAGATTTATAAAATTGAGTTTTTTATTCTTATCCCTCACCTTCTGCCTCTTGCAATTCATTTTTCTCCCCTGCAGCCTACTGCATCACTCCTAGATTTTCAAAGGAATTACTAGTTTCTGAAGGACTCCAGAGATGCATCACAGAGGCAAAGATTTAGGAAATACTGAAAGAGACTGATGGAGCAGGCCTGAAGGAAGTTTGGAAACAGCTACTTTCTACAGCTCAGAGTTAATTGTTCTGGGAGAAGAGAAGGTAGCATTATCCACAGGCTCAGAGTGTTCCTCAAAGCACATCTTTAAAAAAAATTCTTTCTACAGAAGACCTTCTTGGCTATGGCTCCAGTGACCTTATACTGGAGCAGGCAAATATACACATCTACATTCATTCCACAGCTTAGTTCTTCCCTTTACATTTTAACAAAAAAGTACCTTTGAGCCTCAAAGTGAGCTGTGGAAACCCAGGTCTCAGAAGAATCACTCAAAAGTTACAGTGCCCAGCCTAGAATAAAGAGACAGACCTCCTGACAGACATGACTGACTATAATTTCTGAGTCATGCCACAGGTTGATCAAGATGAGAATTTGCAGATATGCAACTGAACAAAGTCATATATTTGAAATGCAAGTTATAAACCTGTCTTTAAAGGCAAAATTATTCTTTAACAGTCTAGAAATATAGTAAAATAAAAACTTCTCAGGGCAAATATAAAGGATATGTATTTTAGCTGAGACATTGACTAAAACTGTAATAAGAAAATCAGAGTTCAAGTTTGGTCTGTTTTCCCAGAAGCTCTGTTTACAAAGATCAGAAGGAGACTTCAGTCCCATAAGGGTCTAAGAACATTGTTACGCTTATTGTAAAAATGAAAGAAAAAACAAATACTCTTTTTTTTCTTCTTTTTTTTTTTTTAATCAGGGATGTAGTTTTAGGTTTCAGATCTTAGACTGCTTTCTCAGTGTTGGCAGGAGCCCTCTCCATGGGGCAGATAACACAGAAAAAACCTGTTTTAGGACTCTTGCACCCTCCTCCAAAGCCTCAACTATTAACCACTCTTTGAGACAAAATGCATGACTGGAAGGAGGGTTCAATTTGATGTGTGACTCTTTGATCATTATTTAGGAAGAACACAGATAATTATCCGTCTTATCTGATGTCAGCTGTCTGAAGTTCAGCATCCTGTCCAGGCTAGTCACTGAGGCTCCCATTAAAATGAAGAGAAAGTTAAAAACAGCTCCAGAGAGTTATTCATTTCATTCTGAGATTGGTATTTGAGGTGAATGGGATGAACTGTTTTCTGGATGTGGCTGTTTCTTTTGCTGATATATAGGGAGTTCAACAACCAGGTTACACCAGATACCAATCTTTTATATCCAAGGTGAGACAAGACCTGCTGAACACCACAGAGATGCCCATTGCTGAGGGGTCAAGTGATTAAAGCTATTCTCTCTATTTATTTGTCCCTGCTTCACTATATAGCTACTGACTGGAACCATTCCCAGGCTGCTTATTGCCTATATCAGATTTAAAAGCATAGTTTGCATGTCTTCACATGAGTCCTAAGCATTTATCACTGCAGTAACATCACCTCACTGCTCTGGTGATAAGCTTAGAGGTTTTATATATAAGCCATGATCATAATTTTTGTTACATTATGAAATTCATGGAAATACTGTTATGTACTGGGGAGGAATGCATTTGACTCTATGGAACTGATCTGGTCCCTTAGGACAAAGCTGAACTTCTCCCGTTTAGTTTCACAGGGCTGACTGAGGTGTCTTCATTCTGTGGGTTTCAATAAAATTTAGCTGTTAAGTGCACATATGTATTCAGGGACCCAAATCCTGTAGTATATTTAGTGTTAAACCTATTAATGATGGAAACCAGAATCTCTCTGCAACCTAGATTAGCTCTTGCCCAGGGGAAGATGTTACTAACTCAAAGCTCTCATTTGCTTATCTTTTCATGGCTTTGTGTTTTGTTTGGGGTGTTTTGTTTTGTTTTGTTTGCTTGCTTCATTAAGATAACCTGCTCTCTCATAAGGCGATGATCATTCCCAGTCACACACAACCACAAGCTGGATGGAGGGAGGATGACATTTGCCTCCAGAATTGTTGTTATATTTTTAACAGCTTTATTATTATTGGAGGGTAAGGCTAGTGTTTGGTATGCAGATTGCCTCATGCTTTCAGTTCTTTCTGCAATTTTACTGGAACAATTTGGAGTACATTTTCTTAGGAGGAAAGATAAAGACCCTTAAAGTACAGTCTTTTAAGAATGGTCCAAATAATTCTGAAGTATAATCCTTCATGAGATCATTACATGTTATATTCAGTGACTGATTGACTGGCTATGTCCATATTTATACATGGCAAAAAAGATTTCTGTATTCCAAAACATTAGTGTATTTTGCAGATGAAGGAGGTCAAAGGTATATTCTGCATACATGTCAAGTTGTTTTGACATAGTTTAGACCATTTTGCAGATGTTTAGGATGAAAATAACATATTAAGCCTCTTATTTGCCATTACCTCTGCATATTTCAGAACAACTGGCAAGTAGGAACATATTCTATTCTTCTGGGACAGTCATGTTGAATCACTGTCACACTGTGCAGCACCCCGATATAACACTCTAAGGTATTAAAAGGTAAGGAGTACTCTTTAGCTGTTCACAGAAGTTTAGGAGCTCTTAATGAGTAGGTCAGCATAGCATAAGTACATTGCTATGAACTACCATAACCAGGAGCTGTTTGGTATGCAGTATGCTATAAAGGTGTCTGAAACTCAACAGATTCCCAGCAGATCTCCTACACTTTATAATACAGGCAACCACTGTAATTACACTACTGAAAAGTGTAAGAGAGATACTATTATACCTTTTTGATAATGACCCTAACAGAGTCAGTCTGTGAAGACAGAAAGAAAACTTCTGAGAAAGCACAGTATAAATTAAGGGGTGTAAACTCAATCCTCCTGATTATATGAATTATTACTAATCACTTTACATAAAGAATCATTGTTTTGTTATAATACCTTTACCACAACACAACTACAAAACAATTATAATTATGCTAAAGATATGTTAAAAGAATATAATTAAATCCACCAAGTCAAGCACTCAGAAATTGCCATTTGCTGCGATACTATAAATTTTGCCTCTTTGTACATATAAGTCACAGCAGTCTTAGTTTATGTGATCTCAGCTACTTTTCCCCAGAAGCCCTGCCTTTATGCATGCACAGGTTAAACAGTTCTCATTTAACACATGGGCCAAAGCAACCTAAGATAACTTTGAAGTTAGCCTTGCTTTGCACAGGGAATTAGACCATATAACCCCCCAAGATTCCCTCCAATTTAATTTATTCTATCATTCTTTACAATACTTTTTCTCCCTTCTTACTGCTGATTATATAACTCTAGGTTTTATTATAAAGCAATAAAACCCCATTTAGCATAACCAAGCTTCCTATGACAACACCACCATTATTCCACTTTTATAAATGGGAGAACAAAAATGGAAATACATCCAAGGCCAAACAGGAAATATGCAGGAGAATGGAGGGAATTAATTCAATTCTCAGGGTAATATCATACGTACTGTTTCAACCACACTCAGCTCCCGTTCACTTGGAAATATAGCTTTAAAACCAGCTCAGCTTTTAAAAGCTGAAGCAACTGAATGGCCTCAGGGTCCTCCTTTGGAAGAAAACAGCATGCCTTTAGAGATCTGTTCAAGTTCTGAAAATCATCTTCCATACAGTTACGCAGCGATCAGAGCTTCCAGTTCGCAATGCCAAGAAGCTCCAATTTCTTCCTTTCCCTTATTTCTTCCCAAGAAAATATTGGCCCTTATAAAGCATACCTGGCAGCTGCATCCCTACTATTCCCCAAGCCCAGACAAAACAAACCTTAAGCTCTGATTTAAGATACATTTCAGCTAGATGAAAGAACCATTAGAGTGAGCCATCAGATTCATATTGATAGGTGTCAAATGCCAAACACTAGAAAGCTTTAAGTGAGGGAATTTGCCAAGAAAGTCAGTTTCCAAGTCGGTTTCCAACATCCCCTTGACAGAATCCTTTGCCTCTTTTACTATTAACTATTCTTATAAAAATGTGAAAATTTAGTTCAGAATAAACATCTTCATGTACTTCATGAGTGCATTATCTACATATATATCTTTTTCAGAGAAATCTTAATGCCAATTATTATCAGACCCACACTGAGAAAAGCCAACTAAGACTGTAATATAATTTTTCAAGGCTGTGTGAAGGCATATAATAATGGACAAACAGGTTCTCTCCTTATTGTCTCATAGCCCTTACCAGTGAGAGAGCACTGGCCCATTGAAACAGCCTACCCTGAATCAATGCCATCCTAGATAAGGTTTATGTGGAGAAAAGTTGCCCCACATACTTTAGCACTTGGATCTGATCTCCTTTTAAGTTCATATTAGAGGTTTGTAGCCTAACAGAAAATACATTTTTAAAAGTTCTGTTCAAAGTCCTCAGAGCAATGAGATGGCACTCTTGCATTTGCTTCATTGATGTTTTTTAGCATGATGCTGAAGGTGTGCTTCATCACTTTCTCACGCTAGGAAAGCATGTTGAATGTTTAAGTGTCCATGGCCTGCTGGGATAGAGCTGGGGGACTCCTCTGGGAAGGGAGTGAAATGTAGTGCAGTCCTCATCCAGATTGTTTAGGTGGAGAGGCTTTTTGAACTGGCTGAGTCTGGGTGTCTTTATGGAATGAATGAGCTGGCTTACTCCAGAAGTGACCATGGCAGCCAACCAGGAAAAAGCTTGCTATGTGGATAATCAGAGGACAAGGGGTCTGGTACAAGGCAGGGAAAGAAACACATCATCTATTCAGATCTGGCAATTGAATAAATTTGTTCTAAAAATTAAAATAACAGTGAGATCCTTTACGCAGTACTGAGCTTTATTAATTACAGAAGAAGAGTTTAAACCAAATAACCTGAAAGAATTTTAGAGGTTTCCATTGACTTAGCAAGGTCTGACTCAGGTCTAACTGCACACCAAAAACTGAATTCTACCATCACAGAATTTACTTAATTTTTTACAAGTCTGATTTAGTTATAGTCAGTAAAAAAGATTCACCAGGGTATACAAGTACATGCAGAATATTATGTTCTATAAATCAATGAATCCCAAGTAAAACATGACTTCCCCACAGAAAGGTTTATAAATGTTTTATAAGAGAGAGCCAAATGTTTTCATAACTCATTTTGCATATGGGCAATATGGGAAATATTGATGTTATGC
This sequence comes from Haliaeetus leucocephalus, assembly GCF_000737465.1. Taxonomy (NCBI): domain Eukaryota; kingdom Metazoa; phylum Chordata; class Aves; order Accipitriformes; family Accipitridae; genus Haliaeetus; species Haliaeetus leucocephalus. The sequence goes on along the minus strand of NW_010972972.1, from coordinate 2,316,103 downwards.
TGCAAAAGATATACAGAAATGAATAAGCAGGAGTAACCTGTTGTACCATACGTTGTACTGTCTTAAATGACTTCTCATGTGACTTAAGAGCCTACTCTAGCTTCCCTTTCATCATGGCATCAAAATCTACTCTGTCGTTTGCACAAATCTGACAGTTTGTTCATCTAGTGACCAGGTGAAATTTACTTGTTTTAGCCAAGCCCTACCCATTTAACTACTCTTTTCTTAAGAATTTATCTGTATACTCACCCTGCCTTCGCAAGAGAAGTATTAACTCTTTATGGCTGGGAGGGTTCACTAGCTGTATAGGGCCCTCCATCAGTACACATATATCTTCCACTCTAAATCTTTCTCATTCCCTAAAAATGTGCCTAATGTTCTTCACCGTTAACCCAAAGAATCCACAGATCCTAACTCAGCATCTTGTACTACAGACATTATGTATTTGTATCCACTTCTGTATGTGATTAATAATTCAATATAAGAACAAGCTTGGCAGCTTGCAAATGAACAAGGAGGTCAGTGTTCAAAAGGCTAGCACCAACTTCAACAAACAGGTGACATTAGAATAATTCATAGGCAGAAGCCTTAGCAGTCCTATTCAGGTAGAGATTGTGGAACTTTGTTTTCTTCACTGTGTTCTATCCATTGCAAACTACTGATATACACTGTGCTAATGACACATGGCAAAGAGCTTTAAAATAATTAAACAATTAGGAACACAAAAGATAATGTAATCTAAATATTTCTTTATGAAGTTTTGGGGGGGTTGGTTTTGTTTTGCTTGTATTTGTTTTTTTGTTTTGTGGTTGTTTGTTGTTTTTTTTTTTTCTTTTTTGAAGCCATCAGAGGACTGATCCAAGGAATGCTACAAGACTGTTTTTTTTAAGGAAGTTCCTGATCATAGGTGGAAAAAGAGGGGGGTGGATCAGGAGCATATATCCCTGCTTCCAAAATTAGTCTAGTATTTGTTTTTGGAAATCAGGTGCAACTTTCAAGTTAAATTGACTGGTCCTGGTTTGAAAGACATCCATGATGAAGACAGCACACAGTGTAATCTCAAAGTATTTATTAGTTGCACAGTATTTAAGGTCAGAAGGGATTTTAGAAATCACTTTCTCACCCCAGCAGAGGACATTTTGTCCAGGCACCTCTGCATTGAGACAAGCGTCTAAACTATCAGTAAATGTAATTTTCAAACAGCAGGCATGGATGTAATGACATGAGGGGATGCAGATTGCCAAAGGAAGAAAACTGCATCACTGTAGTGGCCACTGTTAATTGCTATCTGAATGCAACAAAAAAAATCTAAAACAAATCTGATCAGTGGTAAGATCAGTTGTTTAGCTATGAATAGTTGGTGGTAGTTATTTTAGTTAACATATTTAGATGAGCTATCAGCTATGAATTATCTATGACTGGCAACTATGAACAATTGTATGTAAGTGATCAGATTAAATGTTTTAGAGGACCACAGTATTAAAACAAATTTTAAGTTTTACAGAATGATAAGCCTGTGGGTGTCAGAGGGATAGCCAGGAGCAGCCCTATGCTTCTGGGTTTTGCCCAGCTTCATGCATGCCCAGATTTTTCACTCATTTCACTTTTATGTTGGGTTTAATCTGCTGATGCAACAGTTCCTCTTGACTGACACCAGTAATGAGCACAAAAGGAATTAGTCCTGCTCTCCACAGTTAGTGAAATAAAATAAGCATCAAACATAGTAAATAAAGTTTCAGAAATATTTGCTATTTATTCACTTTCAAAACCATTCCTTTTTTGCTTTGATTTTGGCTGAACCAAGGGCCAGCAAAGTCATCTGGCTCTAGTTACCTTCAGGGGATTTGGAGACCATAAAGCCCTATGGCTCCTACAGGAACACCGGAATGGAGTTATCCATCTATAAAGTCTATTGGATCCTAACCTCTTTCCAGGTCTTTTCCAATTTCCAGGCAATTTCCAGGGCATTTTAAGACTGAGCCATTTCATTTTCTTCCTTACCTGCCCCCCCTGCTATTTCTAAGCAAGCCCAAAAGGCATGGTTATATTTTTATTTATTTAAATCATTGTCTTAATAGTAATAAAAATTAAAAATATTTACATACCCTCTAAAAACCCACAAAATAAAATAAAAACAAACAACCCCCCCCCCCCAAAAACCCACAACAAAACCCCCAGATCTTTACTGTTAGTCTGTAGAAGAAATTTAGCATGGATTTCATGTCCCTCTGAAGGTAGTTTAGAGAGCAGCATGTCAACTGTATAAAGGTCTAAGTTGAAGGGCTTAATTATTTATGCTCAACCCTCTTCCAGAAAGGGAAAACCAGAATGAACTAGGAGGAAAAAAAAAAAAAGGAAAAATAAATAGTGCTGGAAAAATAACAGTTACTTGAGTCTATATTGCTGACAGGCTTTAACTAACAAAGAGTGTCCATAGACCTGCTGGCCCCATAACAAAGTGAATTTGTTGTGATTTCAGAAATACACTTTGTTATAAAATACACCAAGCCTTCCTGTCTCCTCCTCTCCCACTCCCCAAAGGCAGCTGGTAACTGTAGCTCTTTGTGTTACGCTTCAGCGATTCACACAGCATTTTAATTCCTTCTTTGGTCTTGCAAAGAAAATCCTTACATGTTGTATTTTATTGAAGGATGGGAGGAGGAGAAGGAGAGTGAAAAGAATATAAAGAATCGTTGAAGGGGAAGGGGAACAATAATTGGAATAGCCTTCTAGAAAAAGCAAGTATCATTTTAAAAAGACACTACAACTGGGAGGCCAGGGACGTGAAGAGGTTACAATTATTAACAATCAATAAAATGTTGGTTATTACAAAAATATCTTTATTATAAGCTGGAGGTGTCTAGACCCTTGGTGGAAAGCTCATCTAGGCCTCCTGGTATTTGTGCACAGAAGAGTAACTCCTATCCTATTAGGCAAAACGGCCACCAAACCTGGGGGAAAGCACATCCATTACCACATCCATTTGCTTTTGGCAGGGCTCAAATACAGTCCACGTCCGATTCTTAGGGCCTCTCTTGGTAGGCAATGGATAATATTGACATTTGCTAACAAACTCCATGTTATGCCGTTGAATCCTAAACGTGCACAAATGTCCTAGCTTGATTCAGTCTAAACACATGAAACACAACTGAAGCAAGATTAGTATTACAAACACACGACAGAAACACAAGGTAATTTTGAGTTATGATTATCTCAATAAACAGTGATCAAAGTCCATTACAGTCGGAAATTTTGTAGAATCTGTGAGAAGTAATTCAAAGGAAATATTCCAAGAAAGATAATACATTGGTATTGCATATTTTTATTATGTATCTGCTTCTAGGAGAAAACTATCTCGCTTTGGCATTTGGAGAAAAAAGTAAAACATTTAATTTAACCTGGTCTTTTAGTAATGTAACAATGCATGGCTATAAAATGAGGAGATCTAGGAAAGTCAATTTTCGTACAACAGAATGACACTTAATAGGCATGAAAATGACCTGTATAATCTACTAAGTGTGTCTGGTCTAGTTATTAAGTTTCCAAGTCAATATGTGTAAAAAAAAATGCTTATCTTTTTATAAAGAGGAATCAATTTTTTGTGTGTGCTCTGAGCCCTCAGAGGTTAATTAGAAAGCAGAAGGAATGAAAACTAAGTCTCTATTTTTTATGAGAATGTGTTATTGTTTTTCATGGGGAATATTTAGCAATGCATCTCAAACTAGCTTGTTTAAAGACCACATCTGTGAATAACAGAACTACAAGCTCCAAAAACAATCTTAGGAAATTAGGATAGCTCACAACTTGGGTAGAGCCAGAACTGCTGCAGTCAAAAATGCAGAGTAGGTGTGAATTTACAGAAAAGATAAAGTTTGCTATGAAGTTAAATACTTCTGATCTCAGTTCTGTCCCTTGCAACTTAAGAAAGCATGATTCTTTTTAATATGAAAACCAAATGTTTTCTACAGCTGAAAGAATCACAGGAAGGTTACTTGATCCTTCCATAGTTGGTGTCTCTCAAAATCAACTGAAATCATGTATCTTAGTAAATAAAAAGGGATGGAATTTTTTAAAGAGAAAACACATCCAAAGAAAAACTGGACAGACAGCCAAATCCTCTGGGTGTTAATACTGATGGCCTGCAGCCGTACTACCTTGGGTTATGATCTTAGAGTCTCATAGGACAAGCAAGGTCAGACTTGGTCAGTAGTCAAACGGGACACCTACAAAGTAAATCCAGGTGCTGCAAGTCATAGTGTCACCAGTTCAGTAGCAAGAACTTTTCTTCTGTCTTGAGCATTTAATCACTGCCGCAGGCATGGTCATAGGGGTCATTCTACTCCTGGAAGGGCTGCCTTCTGAACAGTTATGAAATTGCAGTCCAGAGCACTTGACGGCATTAAGAAAATCATGTCACTTCTTAAAGAGCAGAGGCATTAACCTTACTAGACAGTCCAGATTTCAGTCAGATGCTAAATATTTCAGGCTGTTTTTACTGATTAAGTAAGTATTCTCTTCACCTGTTCTCTAAAGCAGAGCTTTATTGTTGTTCTGTTCTTTTACAGGCACACACACTTAGTAACATACTTTGGGCATTGTCTGGTCTAGGGGTTCTTTGTAGGTAAAAACCAACATATTTTGGTCAGAGGACTAAAAAGAATATCACTAATGATGTTCCAGGTTTACCACAATTTTCACTGCAGAATTTTATTTGTTGTTTTACTCTATTAATATTTTTCAGCGGTACTTCGAAAATGCAAATTATTACTATAGTACTGTCTTAGCGTGTTCTCTGACTCACTTTCTAATCTTCTTTTAGAGTCCTTTTGCTTTCCTAATACAGTGGGGACTTTTTTCAGATCTATCTTCAGAAATCAATTCCTTTCTGAGAATCACCAATGGCAATATTTTGACTAGCTCTACTTAAGTCTTATGGGACTGGTTCCCAGAAGCCCCAGAATGGTTTTGTCCCATTTCCTTACAGTAAGGCTCAGGTTTCCAAATGCTAAGCAGCCTGAATTCAGATTGCCTATTACACTACCTAATTTAGACATCAGAATTGCTAGGGTTTCCAAGTTCAAAGTAGTAATGAGCAATTTGTACAGCTCCAGAAACAGGCAAAGTGGCCTGGTCGTAGCTCAAGGGTCATGTTCAGTTATACAAATATGATGCTAAGGAAAGTCAGGAAAACTATCTAGTCAGAACCCACTGTTAGATGATTATGGTTAAATAAAAGGAATCTTAGACTTGCTACATATTTTAAGTATTATGACAGGCCATTACAGACCTTAAATTTCTTCTGAATTAAACTTAACATCACTTAATTGCACACTGTGACTCTATGTGGTTTCCTCAGTTTCTAACCTGATACTGAGCATAGAACATGAAGAGGAGGGGACCATACTTCAGAGCTGTTATGCATAAGGCAAGTCCTTTCTTTTTTACAACTATCTTATTTTGTATGAAGGTCCTTTCTATAAATAACAGTCATTCCCCCACTGCAGCTGAATTTTTCTGCAGCAGTCTAATTTTCCAGACCTGTAAGCTTTTTTTCTTTTTGCCTTTTTTTTGTTTTCCCAAATGATGCTCAGCTAATTTTCTTGTAGAATTACTGGTTCATCTGTGACTACTTCATGAGAACATCATGTGAAACAGTGTCAAATGACTCACTATGGTCAAGAGATACAACATCCAGTTTCTGCCCTATGTATAAGACCTGTTGCCCTATCACAGACAGGAATCAGACAGTTTTTACAGTATTTGTGCTTGACAAATCCAAACTGACTGTTTGTCCTCTCCTTGTTTCTTGTTGTTGTTGTGTTTTCTTCTTTTTTTCTTTTTCTTTTTTTTTTTTTCTTTTCCCCTTAGGCGCTTCCAAATAATTTGTTTTGTTCCATGTCTCAGTCGTTTTCCAGGAATCAACAACTGAGCAGCTGTGAACTCTCAGTCTGAGCATGGGTCCTTCCCGTTGAAGTCAACAGAACTGAAACAGGTGCGTAAGTGCTTTTCTGAGTAGGAATGGACGATGACAACAGAGCAAGTGTCTGTACCAAGTACTTAGGGGGAAATGTCGATATGTTAGGCTTTTTCTCATGGGACTCCCTGTCTGGTGGCTAATACAAAACCATTTCATGTATTTACCAGCAGCTACGAAAAAGTACTCTCTTTATGGACCAGTTTTTAAATATTGTTGGGATAGAAAAATAACAAGGATGAGAAGTTACTGTCATAGTGTGATTTGCAGTCCAACAAAGTATTTTATTAATCAAGAAAATATATCTGGGAATAACAAAGGCTGTGTCTACACTGTAGAACTCTGTTTTCAAAAGCAGTGACTCAGAGATGCATTTTAGGTCATCATGCTTCACCAGAAACACTCAGGAAACAATATGATCCTTGGATATATGAAAAGTAGAAAAATATCACCCCTCTGATAGTTGGAAACCTAGTTCCAATTTCCTGTCTAAATTTATCCATAGCCAAGATTTGTGCTAGTAGACTTTTCAGCTCTGCTGACAATACATAAGATATTCCAGTGTCTGGTTTTTGTTTGTTTGGGTTTTTTTCTCTTTCTAAATGAGACAAATTGAAACTTGAAAGAATACACCATACTAGGTAGAGGTGATAAATAAGTGCTAGAAAAGTTTATTGGAAAAGTGGTGGAATTTTCTCCTACCACTTAACATTTTAAAAATGAAATTATATTATCTGCCTTAAAACTGCATTTTAACCTAGTGTCTGTGTGCATGATGAAAGGGAGGGCTAAACAGATGGATGTGATGATCTCTTTGGCTAAGGAATTTTTTAATCTATCAATTTTCCTATTATTTGCTGTTTTCCAGAGTCTCAGAGAAAACAGAATCATCTGCACTGCCTTCATTACATGCATAACACTTGAAGATCTGCACAACTCTTTCTTCAGAGGCTTCCTACCAGGATTATGACACTTATTTAGTTCTTTCTTTCACCCTCCAAATTTAAAATATACATATTTGGAGTCTGATTTCTCTGCCAGCTTTGGAAATTGGCTTGTGTTAGAGGCAGCACATCAGCAAGTGAAGGCACACTCTTTTGTGGCACTGAAAACTGACTTTTTCAGGTGTTTGGCTACTGTCATTCTGTCTGGGCCAAGCTGACATACTGGATCCAGAAAATGTCTACTGTCAATTCTGGGAAAGTTTGTTGGCAGAAAACGGAAGGGGGGTTGCCTTCCTTTGTAACTTGGAGAAGATACCGGATGCTATGGGCAGACCATACCTGACACATTCTCATCTGTTCCAAAAATTTCAGGTACTGTAGGAGTTAAGGAGAACTGAGTTCTGCCTGTAACACACATTTTTTGGCTCTAAGGACTCAAATTATTAAGTCTAAATTAAATCTCTTGCCTGGTGTATTGTATTTTGATGATGTTGCCAGGAACAAAACATCTGGGAAGGAAGCCTTGTACCCTTTAACTCAGGAAAAGTGAGTTAAAAATATTGTGTAGAGCTACACAGCTGATTTTCATCTTTGGGTTTGATGAGCGACCTGATTAAAACCATCTTTTGTTTAAAATAACAGGAAATATCATGTCACCCAAATAACATACTTTGCAGAATGGGTGCAGTCCAGTCCAACCAGTAGACAAAATTTCTGGGAGCTTCCCTTGAGTGTTATAGTCCCATCCTGAGTACATCACACAAATGAATCTTAGTGAAAAACTGGAAGCCCCACATTACTGTTCTTTACATATAAAAAGTTAATATATGATAAAGTGCCAGCGGCCCTCTTTAATAACCTGAAAGACACTGAAAGCATCTTTTAACATATTTTTTTACTATAGCTCAGATTCCTCCTTCCTTTGGCTAATCAAAAAGAAAAAAACAACCAAACAACCCAACGACACATGTTACTTGCATTTCTATAAATAATGTCTGTTTAGATTTCCAGGTACTGCCTATCAACGGACTTCAGTGGAGCCATGATAATTTATACCATCCTAAGAATCTGGCTTCCTTTGCCCTAAATGGTCTACTTTACCATGTTAGTCCTGCAGTCAGATTTGATAGCCAGGTCTTATGGTAATCTTATTCCACACCATAGAAAAGGTCTGCCAACATAGATCCATACAAATTCTCAAATGACCATATAATAGTGGTCTTTTTTTTATTATAAATTTGTTGTAACAGACCTAATGTTTGAGTAGAAGTCTCCTAATCTGAACACTATCATGAAATAAATTGTCATTCTTCAGGAAAAGAAAAGAAAGTTGAAAATTAGATACTTTATGATTGTTTAGTTTTAATGAAAATAAGTATCAAAGGGATATCCATAAAACTATAAATACAGTTACAGAAACATCTGTCTCTAATGTTCCAGCACTGTGAGGAGCAAAGAGAGAGAAACAGGGAGGAAGAGAGAGGAAGATGAAGGAGGGAGAGAGGGGGGGAGAAGGAGAAAGGAGGAAGGGACCAGAAAGGACCCTGTCTTTATTGGTATCCCACAGAAGATGACTGAAATACATACTGAAGTGTTAAAAATACTGAAAAAGATTATTCTGTACTAAAAACCCAAAGACCTAATGGAGGAAGTGTTAACACTTCAAGTTTCCTCACTTTTCTAGCTCTAGAGAAGGTTTCAGTTTCCTACTTATTTTTCCCCAAATTGGTGTGAGGTCTTACACTTAATGGGCTAAAGATTAACACTGTTTCATTTTAGCCTGAATTTATAATAAAATAGCAGTGCAAATACCTGCTTATACAATGCATTGTGGACCAGAAGGGTGAGCGCAAATTACAGTATTTCACAGTCAATATTTCATTTTAATTGGCACAGGGAAGCCTCATGTTTTTTACATGCCACAAAGATAACTAAGTGAGAAAAAAAAAACGCTTTTGAATATTATGATCCTGAAAAAGTTCCATCTCTTATTTTGCACTTGATTTTTTTTTTCTTCTTTATCTTTCCTACCTCTGTACAATTTTTTATCTGAAAACATACTTTTTATTAGGACATATTGCTGGCAAATATGTTGATAGTCTGAATCACGAAGATGAAAGCATAAAGAAGCTGGGAATTTTAGATTTATTTGTGCATCTGCTGTTTTTGCAGCCAACACTCCACCTGGGACTGATGCTATTATTTTGTCTCTTGAAGTTGGGTTACCCTGACATGCTTGTAGAGGCAGGAGGAGGAGGAAGGTGGCAATATTTATTTCACTCTGGTTTCTGAAGCAACAAGATTGTCATCTGCGTTAAGCAGGTTTTCAGTACCTTACATAGTCAAGAACAAGACAAGCATGGCCAGTGTGAGTTACACCCTGCAGGATGGGTTTCTAAGAAATCAGATATGAATTTCTTTCTGAATATTCTTAGTCCTCTAGCTTTGATGGGACACACACATTTTAGATGGTGAAAGATGGCTGAGATAAATCTCACTCAAAATATTTATCTTCACTAAGCCAGGTGTTCAGATATGTGTTGTCCTGACATAGCACCACTGAACTTAACTTAGCTTTCTTTGCCAAAAACATCTGAGAATCTTTCAGAATTTTAGTAGCAAACATTGAATTTTGCTGAATATAGTCCCGTGTCCTAAATATTAGACATCTCAGAATTATTATTGGCAAACAGAGATCAGAAAATTCCCCAAACAGAATGCATGAACCCAAACACATCCTGTTCTTTGTAAAGAAAGAAAAGCCAGATCCTGGTGGTCCTAATCATCCTGGGGAATGGTGTCATTGTCCCAAGAGTTAAAGAAGTCAGCAGAAATACTTACAGAGTAAAATAGACCTAAGTGACAGAACAGGAAAGCAGAATCTAGACTTTTGGATTTAAAGTGGAAACTTCAAAACTGAGAGCCTGTGATATGTAAGCAATGAAAAGTTCACAGCAAATCATGGAGCAATCAGAGCCAGCACCTCCCAGTAGGAATGCTCCAGTACAAAATCAATTTGTCCTATTTGCAAGAGTTCACCGTCTCATGGTGCTTAGGAGCTTGCTATTTTTCTCATCCGCCAAGAACACACAATGAGTTACAGGTAAACTGCTTTGGGTCACCTCTTTTGAAGTGCCAAGTACCCTCAGTGCTGTTTTGTAACGAGCAGAACCTGACTAGAATACCAACATGGTGGGTTTTATGCTCTCCGTGCAGTTTGGAAAACAACAACATGGTCTCCAAGCAGATTGGCAGATAAATGGCACCAGAGCACTCTCTTGGCAATGTGCATCTCTGTTAGGGCCTGAAACTGAGCAATTTCAGCTGTCAGGTTGCAGCAGATGAGCCAAGCGTTATCCTGCTCAAACCCACAGGCCTGATTAGCACCTGCACTGTCACTCTTATATCTGCAAGGAAGTAACAAACCTGCTCAACAGCTGTGTAGGTGAAAGTATACCCTGTGGTGTATCTCAGCATCCTGCTATTATAGAGAGAAATACTCAGCGAGCACAGCGCAAATCTAATGAACTGCTTAATGCTTCTGTCTTTGGAGATGACTTTCTGGTCTCTACAAGAACTTCCAAGGTATTTCTTCCCCACGGGATGCAGTGACATAGGACAAGTCCTTCACTTAGCTCTGGATGGGTTTGAACTGGAGTCACTGGACATATACCTGACTTACGAACAGCACAAGGTTAAATCAGGCAAGACTAATTAACACACATGCAATGCTATGATGATACGGCATATAACTTCTGAAAAACAGATTAATGTCTGCACACGGTAATAGAATGAACTCTGTAGACACAGCAACTCAATTTCTTACAGCAAAACATTAATGTACTGTAGGCAGTTAAAGAGTTTCATGGTTACAGCTACAATGAACAATTTGAAAATAAGAAAATTCACTGGAGAGCCTTAAGTGTGCCATCTTCTTCAGGTAGTGCTCATATGTCACCACTGACTGAAGGCAGAATTCAATTTGCCTTCCTAATTTAGCTGCTTCAGAAAAATATTTAGATTCTGTAAAGTGAAATCTATGCATAGATTTTAATGTAGTCCAGATAAATAATGACACTCTGAATAACCGTTATGATTAACTTAACTATACTATAGCAATTGGGTTGTATAAGTTGACTGGTTTGCGGTTTTCCTTGAGAAAACAGTTCACATTTCTTACAAAACTCTACTCATGACAATGATGTACTGACATATTAGTAAGAGAGTTTACAAAATGTGTTAAGAGGGGTTTTTTATTTAAAAAGTATTGGTAAATGCCCAAATAATCCACAAAAAATATCTTCTCCAGGAGGTAATACAAATTTTTGGTTTGTTTCATGGGAAGAAAAAAACTGCAGAAGGTGAAAAAAAAGTTCACATATAATGTAAATTGCTCATTCAGAGTTTTCAGCTCAGATTTTCTCTAAATTGCTCTGCAGCAAAAGCCATACAAGGCCATGGAAATGCCATTTCCATTAGATTTTCAGGAAAGGCTCAGATTTAACTCCTACAATGAGAACAGAAAATTACTGTACAATGTCTTTTTTTGTGAGCCAAGTTCCTAACAGTGACCCTTATTTGATTTCTTTTGTGGTAATTTTAACATTGCTATTATACTCATTTCTGGAATAGGTAACTCATAGTCCCTACATGTCAGAGAGAATTGTTCTTCGTGTGACTCTGGAAAACAGAAATAGCCTAAGTTTAACCATTCTGTTTGCTTCTATACTGCAGTCCTCTATAATTCAATATGGGATTTACCATCTTTGGGCTCACACTAAGGAACGCATACGTGCCTGATCAGAAACTCTGGATCCTAGAAATGGTGAATTTAGGAAGCAATGGTTATACGACTTCCAGATGCATAAGGCTGTTTTCACAAAGAGCTATCCTTCCATAGTGGAAATGTTTTTAAGAGAAGCAGATATATTTTACACTCCTCTATGCTTTTCTACATTGCAAAGGCATGAGTCTCATTGCTCCTGTAAAGTTGTAAGTTGATGTAACTCTCTTACTCTCACGTCTTCCCTAATTTACTCAATACTACATCAAATCAGTCCATGTTTATTTTTATAGCATATTGGAAAGCTGTGCATAGGTTTTTGTGTTGTAATTCTGACACTGTATAGAATAGTTTCAGAAATATGTGCAAGATTGTAGTGCTCTAAGAAAATCTCACTAATGGTCTTTCCCATAGTTGTAAACCTAAACTGGCAAAGAATACTAATATTTAATTTATGCTAAAAGAAATTTGCATATAGCAAATGACATTTTTCCTATTACTTAGTAAATTGCAGTGTGTCTGAAGCCAGCCATAAGCAAAACACACTTTAATTGTTAATTTAAGTGGGATTACTGTGATATTGTTTCTAAAACCCAATGTAGACCCTTCTAATAGGATTCATAACAGCGCAGACATACTTTCTTATTCAAAATGAAATTGCCTGTAAACTATTCTGCTCCAAACAAAAGGTTTCTATTTAAGTTACTTGGTTACTTGAACAATGGTGGAACAATTTGGAAGTCTAGCAAACTTATTTCCTAATGTGCATTAGGATTTTCCATCTTTACAAGCACTAATCTCTAGAGCAGGCACAGGCACTGTTTCAAACTGTGATTTTGTTTCTCAACATTTCATGGTGATATATATAAACTACAGCCTTTGTCACCTCTAGCAGATTTTTCAAAAATCTTCTCACAAGATTTATTGATGTTACAGAGATTCATCTATGACATTCTCCACGTAGGTCTTAAATCCAGTCCTTTTTAAAGGATTTTCATAATTAGCACAAGATTCCGTTAACCACATGTTTGAATCAGTTAGAATCATAGAATCATAGACTCATTTAGGTTGGAAAAGACCTTCAGGATCATTG